>NW_014575331.1:0-179619 GCF_000527765.1 Bipolaris victoriae FI3 | reverse complement strand
TAGATAACTATAGCCTACTCTCTATTACCTAGCTAGATAGTCTTAGGCTATCTACGTCTCTCTAAAGCTATAATAATAGCTCTAGAGGTAATCTAGNCTATTATAAAGCCTATCTTATTAAAGTTATATATATTATTATNTTAGATTCTATACTTAGCTTTTATATTAGCTACTAAGCTAAATAAGTCTTAAATAGCTCTAGAATACTTATAAAGAGCTCTTTTATAGTTATACTTATAATTAAACTTTACTTTAAGCTTAGATTAGCGCTTAATAAATATGCTAGGCTAGTTTTAGCTAATCTAGTCTAGATTACGCTTAGCGCGTAGTGTAACGGCTTAGCACCCGTTTCTATATATATCTAAATAGGATCCGAACTAGAGTATAATTTAGCCTAGTAGAAAAAACGACTATATAAATCTAACCTCTATAATAGCTTATTAGGTAGATTTTTAATATTCTTTTGTATAAGGCCTATAGATGTCTATTTAAATTAAGGCTTGTTTAATGTCCTACGCACTCCTATATGCCTCTAAGTGACACTACCGCCGATACTAATCTAAGTAGTCTTGCCTACGCTGTTACACGTAGAGAATTAGCTATATTAGCTATATTTATAAGCTTAGAGGGAAATCTACGTAGATTAAGATTAAGTATATACTTAATAACTATCTTCTTCTTAAGCTTAGTTAGATTTATTATTTTAGGTATATAATCTACTTATAAGGGTTATCTATTACGTTAACGGCTTAGTATCTAATAATAGACGTTAAAGATATATACAGCGCGTTAGACTAGAAGATTTACGTCTTATTTAAGAGCTTAAAGCGTAAGCTATATTTAGCGTTTATAAGAAGACTATAAGTGCTATAGTTATTATAATATTAGTAGGTAGTAGAGATTATGGTAGAGTCTTAGTAAAACTGTTATACGAACCCGTGTGTTACACGAACCCGTAAAGTACGTTACTTTTTCTTTTATTTATAAAAGTTAACTATACTAACTTATATAGATTTCTAAGTTATATATCTAATTAGGTACTTAAAACTAAACCTCTACTAAAGATTTATAAAGTCTAGATATAATCTCTACCTAAGAGCTTAGTAACCTAACCTAACTATAACCTAAACTAATCTAATCTAACTTTAATCTAACTTAAGGTCTGTGCGACCTAACCTTAGCCCCTGCCTAAAGTCTTAGTAACTTAACCTAACCTATACCTAAGGTCTGTGCGACCATAACCTAACCCCTACTAAACTCTATGGTAGGGGGTACCCGTTTGCCAGCTTAGCGAAGAACGAAGGCATAGCGTTTACTAAAGTAATAACCTAGTCACGATACGCATTCCAAAGATTGTATTCTCTCTTGTTCTCGTCCATCTCATATCCGCCATCGTCATCATAGTCCGGATTAGACGGGTATTTGGGTAGAGGTTGGGTAGGGGTAGGGTTGCCAAGAGTTGGGTAGGGTAGTGATTAGGTAAGCCCCCTACCTCTACCCCTACCCAACTCTTGGCAACCCTACCCAACCCCTACCTAAGTCTATACGACTCTACCCAACCCCTACCCAAGGACCGTGCGACCCTACCCAACCTCTACCCANGTCCGTGCGACCATTACCCAACCTCTACCCTACCCAGAGGTAGGGGGGTACCCAATGACCAGTCTAGTCCGGATCATCCGCTGGCCCTTGTCGGGTTTCTTCTTCGGGACTGTCATACCGCTTTCCAAGCTTCCTCTCCCTATCATCAAAAATATCTCTTGTCACATAACCCACGACGCGCCCCTCTGCTTCAGCGTTGCGCACCTCGTCCGTCACATCTTTGTCAGGCCGCTCCTGGTGGTCCGTGTAGGTGTAGCTCGCCTTATTGAAGCCTCCATCCGCCGCGATGACGTGACCGAGTTTGTTCTGGTGGCGGTAAAGTACACCAAATTCGCGGTCACGGTCTAGGTATTCTTCTTCAGGGGGTTCAGTAGAGTAGGTAAATCCTCCATCTACGAGACGTTGTTTCCATTCATCCTCATCTCTGCCATATGAATCCTCTGGTGGGGGACTGTATGTGTTCGGTAGCCCAGATGCGTAGTATTCACCCATGTCCGTGCAGTTCACGCGCGAGCCGCTAGGATTGAAGATGTTCACGTTGCGGTCTTCATCGTCTTTATTATATCCATCAGCGGCGTCGTTGTCCCAACCATAGGCGTCATCGTGGTCGTGGTTCGGTTCGGCATCATCAAAACCGTAGGGCTTTACCCCATGGCGGCGCTTCTTCTGCATGTCGTGATACGTTTCGTGACGAGGCATCTCTCCAGTATTGTCCTGCAATAGTCAGCAGCAAGCTGCGATATATGAAGTTGCTTACAAAAAATCGGACAGGCTCTTTAATGTGTTGACAACAGATGAGTATCTGTACAGCCGCCAGAGCACCTTTTAAATAAACGGACAGATCATTCGGCGACAACTAGGCAGGCAATCGCAAGGCAGATTCAGGAGGTCCTGCAGACTTGGCGGTGTTTCTAGTTTCCATGCTCAAGCGAGTGGCTGCATGGAGTAACACTGTGCAGCGAATGAGATTGAACGATGATAGCAGATATGCCACACCCTTATAGAAGGCTGACTTGTATGGCGGACAAGACAGCACAATTCCATGAGGCTGCATATTGCAATACTCGAGAGCGCATAAGCCAAGGCATCAATATGCGCCGAGCTCACTGTGATTGTCGTACTCTGATCAAGGACGGCGAGCCGTTTGAGCGTATCCCCAAGTTCAAGGCTATGTCGCAATTCCTCTCCAGCGCCTTGGCATGTTTTCATCTCCCATGCTGACCCATATCGTGAGTCACATCTGTTGGATAATGGATTCACTGGCTAACTGTTGATAGTTCGGGAGCGCGCGTATATGGGTGAAGTACTCGGTGGCTGGGCCTAGCCACCCTCAAAGGCATATTTATCTCCAAGTTCACTCTTTACATTTAGCAACATCGTTCTAAAGGTTTCGTACACTAGATGAGCTAGATGTTTCGATAGCTGGGCTCAGACGCATCCACCCTTGCCCCAACAAGTTCTTACCCCTATTCATACCCTGTCGCAACTGGTGCACTGCTCACGGTGCCTCTCAATATGTACTCTCGGATAAAGCGTGGGTGTGTGGTCACTTAATTAGAACATATTGCGTGTTAAATTCATGTAGCATTATATACGAGGTTTTTACCTCCCAGCCCTCTATGATATTTCTGAATCCTTGCAGTAGCCGCGATATCTGACTATCTGCGACCTTAACTATGATTGACGTATCTGCTTTAAACAAAGAAATTGCCATTAGACAATCGTATTGCTATTTTACTTTAGCTTAGGTACGGGCTCCGTATTTCTCGTCTCGCTTTATAAGCTCTAAATTCGCAACCGTACTATCCTGACCAACTAATAACTGCAATTGCTCACCTCTAATTAGCACGAGTGTATTAACTTTGAATCTCATCTTTAACCTTATTGTCTTATGGCTTCTCACGCCCGAAAACGTATGCTTGAGAAGGTCTTTTGGAGCTGGCGACGTCTGGGTGAGAGCAATCAAATCTGTAACTGACGACTAAGAATCGCTCGCATACACTTTTCGCGCAGTGTACACAATGTGCAACGCAACGAGAATAAGATATACGTGTAGCACTACAAATGCTAGGTAGTAGGCTGTGCTGGTAGTTTTGAGATCTAGCCACGCCCCAGTCGCATTCCAAGCATACATCTGGCCAGGGTTTTGACAATGCTCTTGGGCAGGAGAAAATTCAGCCTTATTGTTGAGGATTCTGCTGAGCACCTCGGGTCAAGTAGATCCTTTCCAGGTCCAATTGCAGAATCCAGAGGCATTTCCAGTGTCTCATCCGTCGTTTTTGATGATTTCACTTGCATATGTTTCGTCGTATCCTGTTCGTGAGAGGCAGTCTGCTATAAAGATGGCTACTATGGACCCAAGGGTTAAAAAGTGCTTGTCCTTGTCTTTAGGCAGCGATTCAGTCTGCTGAATGATTGATGCCAAGGTTTTTTGGCCGGTCGCATTCGTTTCGAGTGTCGATGTCAAAGCGATGAGCCATGTCATTGTCGTGTTTATTCTTTGCAATCCTTTCGCTTAGTCGAAAATGGGCTTTTCAGGCGTAAATTGGTTCTTCATTGACCATATTTCTATGAAGAGTACGTATATCATCTAGAACTGCACGTTGTTCAATTGAGTTTTGATCTTGCCAGCAAATGCCCTCTGCTACATTTGCGCCTAGGGCCCAATCAGCCTGGACGGAGCATGTGATCGTTGCATTCACATGGCCAAGGTTGTAGTTCTGTATGACGAGCAACGCGCTGGGGTAACGATCCAATTCTTCTCCAAAGCTAGTATTCGAACCACCGATGGGGGCTGCGACCTCCCATGTCACCAGTGCCGAGATATTTACTTTTCTCACATGTATAAAATAAAACTAAGTTCCTCTATTAGAAGTTAAAAGCTACACTTTCCTATATTAAAAAATCTTACTATCCTATTACTTTCTAGATATATTTAGTCTTGGTTATGTTTTTAAATAATCTTTGAATTCTTAGAGAGACTGAGCTATATATTATTATAATATATAGTGTAAGTAGCAGGATAGGAGTATAATTAATATTAGCGCTACTAGCACGCGATAGTAGTAATTAGCGGTGGGCATGTTAGTATCTATAAGCGCAACGGTGTTGATTAGTAGAGCGGAGAATGATTAAGCTCATATTAAGAGTGGTGTTAAACTTTGCTAGAGTAAGCACTAAACGCTGCTTTGGCTCACGCAACGCTGTATCACCTTATTGATCCAAGAACTGCCGGGACTGCCGGAACTGCCGGAGCTGACGAATGCAATACAAAATCTTCTTAGGGCGCCTCTGGCCTCGCAAATTCTCCGTAGTCGCTTGGCTTTTCGGTTCTTTTAAACAATGGCTAACGCTAAGACGATTCTGAAAGCCTTAGCCGGCACGTACGCGCTTATCAACACAACGACGTGAGTCTGCGCAATTCTCCGCCGCTCTATACTTTGCATAGATCAAGATCGTTAACAGCTTGATAATTCCAGCCTCTACAATGGCATCCCAGGACCGGACGTGCAATTTCGCAAAGACCCACGTGGCATGTTAGTATATACTCAGACTGGCTACGTTTCAGTAGTTATTACGGACGGTACAGAGCTTTGCTTTTGTTCTTCTTTGCACCCGACATATTGACATTTCAATAGCTACGAACATAACACTTTCTTTCGCCGGTCCACTCAATGTCGATCCAGTTGCAGTTAGTACAGTTGTACGTACTTGGCATACAATATGTCCCTTACTCAATTGTTTACTCAGATTACATAGGTCACTGGTGAAATCATATATGGCCCGTTCATCGCATCCAACGTTCCAGCTTTGATTGGAACCAAGGAGCGTACGAAATACGACATCTCGTTCAGTGACGGAACAAATGACTTCCCATGTGGCACGAAGATCCTAAGCACCCAAAGTCTTGGGCATAACGGGACAGAGGAACTTGCGCTATGGAGGAGCATTGACTAGACTAATTTGATGGTATAACCAAGACTTTCAACTGAGGGACGCAAGGCACAGGCTACCTTTTGAGGTAATTCACTAATTGAGAGGTTTATAGCGCAGCTACATGACTACTCTTGACTGTACCCTAGTATAGCTACAGTTATCTACTTTTATATCTAGATTTACTGTCTTTCTCGAATCAAATTTTATACGGTTACCCCGATAATTCGTATCTAAGATAGTCTGGAAAAGTACTCAGCTAATGATGTAGAAATAATTAAACGTTTTCTTCCAAAAAGTTGTTCTTTCCCCTATCAAAACAGTTGTATCCGTTGGGCCCAGGGTTGTCTTCGAAGACTCCTTGGGGGAATCGGCCACGGCTGCTGTTTCAAGACTTGACGTACCGTGGCATCGAGGGATATGTCTAGGACTCACTTGACAGCTCACTAGAGCTATTAGCATGCCAATAAATGAATACAAACCTTCAATCAATGCTGATTTGGGAAATATGTGCGAAGGCTTAGGTAGCCTTCCTTGGAGTAATGCTCGCGGTCATGATGGGTACGCGAGAGGCGGATTCGTGAATGGGCCTGTTTTTTGGGCCAACTGGAATGTAGAAGAGCTTGCAGAGAGGCGAACTTGGAAAAGGATCGATAGCAATCCGCACTTCCTAAACATGGGTATAAGAGGACGGCAGCATTACGTTAGCATATATGGCAGAAGTACCTCGTCAGACAAACGCGATGAATATACGAGAGCTATTCCGTTTCTACACAGCAGCTCTCTGAAGGGATAAGCATAGCTTTCTTCTCGCTCAATTCTTTTAGATAATACCATCGGCCGTGGCATAGTCGATGGCGACATGACTGATACATTTCAGACGTCGGCCTAACTTAGTTCGTGCCTACTAGTGTTAATATAATCAAATTCTGATTTGACTTATGAATAGTCAATCACCCAAAAGAGACAAACAGTATGTATTCGACAACGATAGCAAAGTAGAGTTTCTACCGAGTAACTGATTGTTTCGAAGGATTCTAGTGAAGAGAGAGATAATGTCCGTCTCTGATATCTATCATAAGATATGTTCTAATCCAACGGGGATTCCAACCTCGCTTGTCTTCGCGCTCAAGACCTTGAAGACGGGACCTCTACTATCCCCACTCCCTCTCCAGACTGTCTCTACTATCTTGCCGAACGACGTCCTGCCCGCACTATTGACAGCAAAATACACAATCTGTTCCACGCCATTCCTATAGACAACGAAGCTCTCAATTCCCAGCGTCTGCTTCTCACCCGTGTAATCGACTTCTGTAAAGAGCGACGACTGTGCAGACGAGATGAGAGTACCCGTTGGCACGGCTAGATTAAGAGACGTTGGGGATGCAGGAAGCTCGTCAATCGTGCGGCCGAGGTACTTGATAGCTGTGGGCGAGGAGCTCCACGAGCCACGCTCGGCAACGTATAAAGAAGTACCTGCGATGCGCAGTTGGCCTGGTTTGTCGAGTCCAGTAACTAGAACTTGTTCCTGCCCCTCGCCGCTGAGAAGGACGCGCCGGATGCTACCGTCACTTACTGAACTCCAGTAGAGCCAGCCCCGTGCTTCGTCGACAACAATGCCACCGGCATGTGTATTGGCATAGCTGTAGTCCTCAGAGATAAAGGTGAGGCCTTCAGATACGTTGCGGAATACGGCGACGTTACTGCCGTCATAGTTTGAGGAGTAAATAAGGCCTGTGTTGTAGTCGCCATAGTAAAGCTTCTGAGATTGCTCGGCTGCTGTGATGCTGACAATTTGGCTCGATAAGCCGCTCTCTTTGCCCAAGATGTATTCTAAGTTCCCACCGTCTATGTTGGTTCGCACCACGCCCCGACCTGTGACGGAGAAGAGGGAGGAGGTTGACGGCGAGTATGTTAGGGCATCGGCAAGTATCGGCTGTTCGAGTGTGTTGGGGTCAGACTCAACTATGCCGAATTGTGTAAGGTTAGCCGTGTTGGTACCGTCAGTATTGATACGGCGAAGAGAAGTAGGCCATCTGGGGATCGGCGTGCTGCGATGCCCTACACCAGTATCGAGAATGACCAGGTATTGGGAGGCCCGTGGCTGTAGACTTGGTAAAGCTGTGGAAAGTTGAAACAAGGTAAAGGCGGACAGGAACAACATGATGCATATAACAGAAATCAATGCCGATTAGTTTGTGTATCGTGCCATGGCATTGAGGTCATTTTATTGCAAAGCATCCATGGATTTGTTGGGAGTCTTGAACCAAGTCTCTCGTAATGTATGTTTAGCGTGTAACAGAAAGTCTTCTTTGGGATGCTGATTATTGGTTTCTATATTAAAGTAACGCAATGTCGCTTTCGAATCCTCCACGATTCCGATCCTCCCATACGAAGAAAACAAAGTAGCTGCTGACACCATAGCTGCGTAGCTACCATTATCGGTTAGTATATTGTAGCGTAAGCGGTAGCGAGTGGCGACTAGGGCCGCATCAATAAAGATAGATTGCTTGCCGCAGAACTTGCATCTGCAAAATTAGCATTTCCCGCAAGCTGTTGACCCAGAATAACTTGTCAGACAGTTGAGGGTGAAGACATGGGATAAGACGAGGCAACTAATTAGAATATATGCAACAATATTAATACGTGTCTAATGTTCTGGCGCGTAACTGCGGGTATCGTACGAAATGGAAAAACCTGGTACTCCAATGCTAATGCTCATGCGAATTCACCTTCCAGCGGCCGAATATTGGATAGCCTCCCCACCGATGCTCAGGGAATAGCTGCGGGGTCCTTGGGCCAGTTGGCAGCGAAGGCCGTCCAGGGTGTACCTCTCATGGCCATCTTACCGTCTTTATCAGGGACGTACAAGAGTGGGTCGAATCCTTGCACGCTCGCCCAGGACCAGAACAATCGTCGCCAATAGCATGTCACTGCTGCTGGTGTAAGATACCTTCGGGTAAACGTCTCATAACTATTCTTCGCAATGTGTTCTGCCTCGTGGTCATGCTCACGATAGTATTCCATGGCGGACTCGAGATTACCGAAGTTCTCTGAAGCCTCAATATAATTCACCTCGGGACCAGCGAGGCGCATGAGGTGGGTGTGAAACTCTTGCCATTCCAGGGGGTGAGTGATCATGGCTGAGCGGCAGAGCTGGAGATACTTGAGGCGGCCGGAGTAAGAGGTTCCTTCGGTCTGGACAGTGTATTTGTAGCTGAGCAAAGGAAAAAATCAGTATCGAAGCCCAGGTGTCTTGTGAGAGCAAGGAAACATACCCGCAGAAATCCCTCAAGTTCATGACGTCCTTTGTATGAGGATCGCTGGCGTTATTGATGACGACAGGCTTGATATCGCTCCATTCCTTTCCTTCACTGACTTTGACTAGCTCCTTTCTTAGCTTTGCCATCTTGATCTTGCCTCGCCAGACGACTCTGGGGTCCTTTTTGTCCCAGGGCAGGTCCTTCTCCTTTTGCTCAATCTCTTTCCTGATGCTGTTCCAGCTGGGAGCATGGGTGTAGTTCCAAGCCCAGTAGGCGTAGTTGGGCATCATCCAGATGTCTCGATATTCTGGTGTGTCTTTTCGCGTGTAGCCAAAGAAAGTTCCATCCTTCCGAGACCGGCGTGGTAGGTCATCAAGCGAAAATGAGAATTCAATGTTTGGGACTGCGGGATCAGAGGTAGATGCGGAAGTAACGGCACGATCAATCTGGGCCAGAGTTCCAAGAATGCGTTCTCTCTCATTCCCGTTGGTAACATAGCATTTTTCCGGGATTCCGGTATCGACAACGAAGAGCTGAGACAGATGTGAGCATGCATGCAAACTAGGAGGAACAGATCAATATCAACATACCTCTCCCTCGTAGATGAGCACTCTCAGCATGCATCTTCCTTCTTCTATTTCAATATCTTGGGCGTGAACCTTTCTCCCCTGCCGCAAGCGGACGGACTCGTCAAGGCTGTGATAGAGCTTTGGGAAGGCGGAATCGCATTGGTCCTGGCTGAGAGTATGGACATTGGCGTGGACATCGGCATCAAAAGTCCAGTCGCCCAATATGCGCTTGTGAGCAAAGTCGATGTAGTTGAGTTTGGACTGGCCCCATATGAAATAAAGCTGTGTGGTGATTATAAAGGTGGAAACGTAAAAGACGAGGTGGGGAAAGGATAAACGGTAGCCTTTGGGGATCATGATGGCATAACGGTGAGGAAGAACGAGCGACTGGGAAACAAAGTGACAATGGGAAAGAAAACGACGTTCGGCACGAGGAGAAGCGGGCTGAGCGGGACAAGAGAGTTCAAGAGCTGGACAAGAGAGTCAAGAGAAAAGCGTCTATAGATAGTGGGCCGAAGATACGAGGGCCGAGTTGGGAGAAAGGCAGCTTGAGCAACGGCTAGCCATATACGGTGCGGGCGTGTGCTTGGGAACCCCTGGGCTACGCTGGCGCCATGACGGAGGGGGCAAGTGGAAGGCGACGGTTGGAGCAGCAAGGCCTATGAGAGGGCCGAGGGAGGCGGACATGATAAGCGCATGGTTTGGAATACGATCAGCCGGATGTGGAGGTGACAGAGAGTGTGGATACAAGTGACTCGCATGGAGCACTCAGGGGCTACGGCGTCTCCCGGACCCTGGCACTAGCACATTTTGGGTTCAAAGCTAGACCCGGTTGAGGCTAGCGGCTGAGGCGTGTCGCCCATGCGCCCGAGTCGATGGCGACTTTTGGCTTCTTGGGCGGCTCTCAGGCCGTTGCATGCAAGCCTCTTTTTTCTCTCCCCAAGCCGCCAGCCAGCGGCGTTGTGCGGGCGAGCGAGGAGAGACCAGTCCAGACGCATTCGGCAAATTCACATCAAGCAACGCCATGCTCCCAAACGACTCTGGGGGCAGGGGGGCGGGCGGGCTTGGCACTGGAGCTTATCCGACTTGTCCCCTGATAGCTGCAGTTCGCTTCCTTTTGTCGCGACGGCACGCGTTTAGCAAAGTGGCGCAACAGCAGGTAATGAAGATCACGTTGCAGTCTCATCTTCTTACGGCGACAAATCCTTCCATCCCCTGCACTGCAAAGGGGGCTTCTGCTGCCGTTGCTCGCCGTTTAGCATCCTCCGACTGCCCAAGGTCTCCACCTTTGTTTCGCCAGAGTGCTGTTCCCAATGTCCATGTCACTCGCCACGGCACCCGTCCCAACAACTACGTACATTTTTATATACATGTACTCTAAGTAAATGCACGTGTATGTGTGTGTATCTACATGTGCTTACGTGCCCACAAACATACGGCCAGTCTGCCGACACAGCAGAGCCCTTGATACGCCTGCCACGCCAAATCCGCCACGGGGTGTCACTGCCATGAACCTAATACCATGACCTGCACGCGACCGAATGTGCCGAATCGTACGGTTGAGGTGCGGACGTGTCCACTGTGCTCGAGATTCTCAGTCAGTCAGCCAGCCAGCCAGCCAGCCAGCCAGCAGGGGACCATAACCTCTGCCAAGACTGATCCGGTCGATGAGCATATACGCGCTTAGCTGACTCCGCAGACGGTCTTTTTGTTCTTACGTACACACGTACGCAGTCGCCATCTGCCTCCATCGCAACGCTGGTTCACCCGTGCTAGCAATACGAATGAAATGTTTTTCTTTTCTTCAGTCTATTTGTTGAGATAATGTACACGTCCATACATGCCACAAGTCGAGTGTTGTGGCAATATGGCGCCCAAGGTACCATGTGACGAGCTAGTTGCCGGTGTAATTGTATCGTTACATTCCAGAAACTCAGAGAGCCACCGAAAAGGTACCGCGCACTTGATCAACCCAACGCCACGTGTGAGAGCTAGCCCGGAATAGCCGCGTACCTAGTAGCTTCCAAGAACACATACCAATATGAGCTCAAGAGTCTAGACGAGATCGGAGACATGCATTGTCCCAACCAAGCAATTGATAAAAGTCAATGTCGTTAAACTTACCTACACGTCTACTTGGACTCTAAACGCACAAGCACAACACAGCAGCTTCTTGAACACGGCCCCAGCCATCTGGAACGCTCCATGGACAACAAAACATGACTACCTTGCAAAGCAAGTGTAAAAAAGCAAGCCAACACTATACTATCATCCGCACGTCAAGACATAGACACCTGTTAAAACTAAAGTAAAACAAAAAGAATCTATGTCGATACGTAAATGCTGCTCCAAAAGCCCACCAGGCTGAGCACAAACTTTTCTATCAAACGCCTACGCTATGCTGAAGCCATACAAATACACCAATGACACTGCCCGATGCAAAATGTGCTCTCGATATCCATCATAGCTCATGCAATCAATCACATGCTCTACCGCTTCTTTCCTTTTTTGCCCCCGCCAGCTACAGACTTGAGCGCGGCATGTCCGGGATGGTCTTTCAAGTGTTGATGCAGTTGGGTCTTGGATGGAAATCCCGCATTGCACCCGGCGCACTTCATCTTTGCGTTACTATCGTCCACTTCTGCTTGTTTGGCCGCCTTTTTTGCCCGCTTCTGTGCAGCCTTGCCCATTTTGGGCTGTGTCGCTGCAACGCCTTCTGACTGTGCATCATCCGTCGACTTGATCTCAAGCTCCTCAACGGGTTTGGCATTAGGCGACTCTTTGCTACTGAAACCTGCCAGACGAGCTTCAATTTCCGACCGCGAGGCATATTCGTCGTCTTCCTCATCATCATCAACATCGTCGTCGTCACTGTATGCCGATGCTGGTCCAGAGGTGGTGTGTGGCTCGGTGGCTTTGTTGTCGGACGCATTTTCCGTCAACTGTAGCTCTTCCTCGTCTGTGTTGTCATCTCCCACTCCAAGTTTGCCCGTCTTCTCCGTAACCTCTTCAACGAACCCATCCGAACCGTTCATTTCTGGAGTAGTGGCATCTGTTTCAAGATCTGCATCTGCTAGTGTTACAACATTCTCTTTCAGAGCATCCTGGCTTAAGTCGAGATTTGCATTGTCCTTTTGCATCTTCCTTTTCAGTGCTTGTATGGACTTTTGATGCTTCTTGCTCTTTTCGTGCGCGTCGTACTGCCGCTCACTCTTGAACGTCTTGTTACAGGCTACGCACTCGTAGTGCTCCTCTTGGATTTCCTCTTCACTCTCCTCGTCCAGCTCGTCATCCGGACGTGCTGTGGCCCAATCTGGGACTGCTTGCGCCTCCTCTTCCATCTTGGCAATCTGAGCAGCCCTTGCTCGTGCAGCCTGGGCCTTGCGCGCGTCCCGTTGCGCCTTGGCCTTGTCCTCATCCGTCTGGCTGTTGGGCGTGTAGCGTGGATCTCGCTTGCGTACAAAGGCGACCAGCGTCCGGACAGCATCGTTGAACTCTCGTCTACCGTCATCGCGAAGCTTTTGGTTTTCTTTCTCCATCAGTCTGCGCGTGCGGCGATCGGGGGCATGGGACAGTTGGTACATGTCCAACCATGCAAAGCTCTTGGCTGTAGCGAATCCATTCCAGGCGGCATAGAAGTCACGCACGACACCGTCGTAGGTGTCTTCCTTATGGCCAAACGAGGGGTAGTTTGGTATATTGATGTCTTCGTAGTCTGCTGCATATTCTTCCTCGCGAGCGAGCTGCTCGAATGTCTCTCTGACAAAGCCAAAGAAGCCGTTGGGTGAGTCGGAAAAGTCTACGTTTCCTCGGAACTTGCCCATCATGCGCGCCAGGTCGTCTGCGGTGGTGACACGCATGCTGCCCTGGTAGTGCTCGCCAGCATCTTCCTCTCCAGTGCCCCCTCTTAGGATGCTTCCCTCGTGGGCGTCGTACCATGCGCGCTCCTGGTCGTCTGATAGGACTTCGTAAGCGGCTCGCACCTCGGCGAAGAGAGCAGTAGTGCGTTCGACATCGCCATAGTTGCGGTCGGGATGAAGTTCGAGGGCTTTCTTGCGGTATGCTTTCTTGAGCCTGCGAGGGATCAGTAGTGAAGGGTCGAAGAGGCCATGGTGACGCACTCGTCTTGGGTGGCATTGCGCTCCACTCCTAGCAATTCATAGTAGCTCGTCTTGACCTGGCCACCTGCGGACGCCTCGTCGCCTTGAGACGACTGCGATGCGCCCATGCTGAGCGTGTCGACTCTATCTGGTGGGATCTATAGCAAACGTCTAAATGAGTGTTTGTGGTGTTGGTACTTCCTCTGGCTTGATTCTGTGTTGCCGTGGTCGAGGTTGTCTACTAGTCTGGGTGGGTCTATGTATGTGTGTATGGTAGTATATCTTCCCGGAAACCTGGCGAAGCGCCCTTGCCACACTATGGCTGCCTTTTGAGCTTCCCTGGGCTTAGCAAGTGGGATGCGCCCAAGGCATGGCAAGTGTGGTTTTGTCGCACATGTGCATGGATGAGTCGTTAAGAGGCAGAGTTGCGTCATCACCGAGACGCGGCGATGACTGTGCGGCGACTGGCCGCTGATTGGTGGACGGTGGCGCAGGCGAAAAAGTTGTACGCAGAAGTGACCAGGAGCGAACGAGGCCGCGCTATATCAACAAGCCACCGCACGTCTAGCGAGGCGACAGGCGACCGACGACCGGTGCAAAAGTATGCATGTTCGGTTTTTTTCTGCGTTTCTGTTTAAAAGCGCCGCTTTCCCACGTGTTGGACGGAAGAAGCATTTTCAGTAGGCATTGCCGTATCCAACTCACAGCGACCCAACGTACGTGTGTGTGTGTGTGTATGGCAAACAGAACACAAGTCCGTTGTTGCTCGAGTTGGCTGGAACGTCGTTAATCGCTCATTTGTCGGCGCCATATTCTCTCTCGTTTTCCTCTGGTGCTTACCGTCGACCGCCCCAGGCACCCCCCGTACTCACTCCTCCTTACTACATACCCACTCCCACAACGACACAGTGCATTCTGCGTACACACTCGCTACTACATACTACCTAGTGAGGCGCATCCAGGCCGGTCATCACAGCCACGCCCCAGCCACACGGCCCACGGAACTGCATCAGGGCTTTGGCAGCGTTTTCTTCTGCTTTGGTTCGCCACGGACCCCGCCCGGCCTCTGAACCACTCATCTCCCCCACGTGCGCCGTCCGCCTCCTCTGACCGGCCAGCCCTGTCGACGCTTCCTGCCCATCGGCTCCAGCTTCCCTGGTACACGCATACTACATATAGTAATAGCTGGCCAGCCATGAAGTTCGGCCATGTCTTCAAGCAGACCCTGCGGGACGAAGGATTCCCGCCCGACTGGGTCGACTCGGCTATCTCCTACTCGCAGCTCAAGAAATGCATCAAGAGGCTGACCGACGAGCTGCAGCAGGTCGGCCTAGACCCGCCCACACTGTCCAAGCTGCTCAGGCATGTCGAGGACTACAATGCCTCGACCGAGCACCATGACGACCAGGAACGGCCCTTTGAGTACATTCTCAATCCCCACGGCTCCTATGATGATGATGATGACAACGGCGCCTCACAGTCGCCAAAGGCCTTTCACCCAAAGCTCCTCTTCTATGTAGATGAGACGAGCGGAGAGATCATGGGCGCCAAACTTGACAATGATACGAGGAACAAGCTGCATCTGCTGGCCGTTGAGACGGGCATGTCCGACATGCGCGTGCTCGACGACTCCGACTTGTCCTGTCACTCTGCAGACACTCCCGAATCCCCCACGACTGCAAACACGCCCGGCAATCGACCTGGCTGTCGCACCGTCCTAGTGCCAATCACTTCCGACACGGAATTCTTCACTCGTCTCACCAGCGAGGTCTCTGGGCTCGAGAGGCTGCAGGAGCGAGAGCAGAAGAGAATGAATGTCCAGATTGAAGCTCTCGGCAAGCAGGTTGCCAAGCTGACAGACCCGGACCGGCGAACAACAAGGAAGATGCTCACCACTTGGCGCAAAATCTTCCAGATTTATGTCGAAGAGGGCATCTTCTTTGGCACAACGGAGCTTGATCACAAGTCGCATGATTCGGAAAAAGCAATGGCACGGCTCGCCACTTTTTCCAACAAGATTGCAAAGGCCGGTCTCGTCGAGCAATTGAAGAAGAAGGACAACTTGACCGCCCTCAATACGTTTATGCACATTAACCGCGAGATTCTGCAGGGCCTACGATTCGGCGAAATTAACCATAATGCCATGATGAAGATTTTGAAGAGTATGTCATTCTCCCCCCGGTTGTTTTTATCCTGGTTCGAGAGGCCTGTCTCAAAGCACAGCATGACAATTACCGACTAATATTTCTACAGAATTCGACAAGCGTACAGCGCTGGGGGTAAAGTCCACGTTTCCGCGTCAAGTCGAGTATCCAGAATTCTCGGAGCACCTAGCCAAGGCGGTATGCGCAGAGGTCAACACACAGATTCTGTCGCATGTGCCGCAAATTGACGACTACTCGTGCCCCATGTGCATGGAGATTCAATGGCGGCCCGTCAAGCTGAGCTGCAACCATACGTTTTGCATCCGATGCTTGATTGTCATGCAGAACAACAAGCAGTACAACTGTCCGTTTTGCAGGCAAAAGACAATATTTGATGCCAATTCTGGTGAGTCTTTGTTGATTTTGTTGTTTTCTTCTTTGCTTTGTCTGTACCAAAAACTAACCAAGTCATTACCCCATAGACAACCTAGACACGGAAAAGGCGGCATTTCTTAAGAAATGGTTCCCCGAGGAAGTCAAGGACAAGCAGCGGTACAATGAAAAGATGGCCGGTGTGGACCAGTATGGCGAGGTGTATGCCAATGAAAAGTGCAACGTAATGTGAGCAGAAAGAAGAAAAGTAACATGTGATCTATGCACTCGTAGTCCAGCAACAGAGGCGGCTGGGTGCAATGTTTCACAAAAGATATTTCAGGGACTGGGGCGGTATTATTCTTCTTTTCCCGCTTTGGAATTTTTTTTTATTTCCCCTTCTTGCATCCAGATACCCCCTTTTTTGCTCTTACAATTTCGACTGTCAGCAACAGTAATAGACTTTTTTTTTTCTCTTAGTATACAGCTTCATGTACACCACCATGGTCAGCATCACTCTGTGCTTGCAATCATACACTTCACCTGACTAAAATAATGGCATAAACACAGTCAAATGGCAAGTATGAGGTTGGAATAGTAGAGGAAAAAAAACGTTGTAGTTGATGCGTGCTACAGACAGAACAGCCATGGCTGATGTACAAGGACCTGATGTGTCTTTGCTTCCTGTTGACCCCTACCCTGGAAATATCAAAACTCCGATTCAAGATGCAAACTAGGGAATACGCTGTGTATGTATGTGTGAGAGAGGGAGAGTCTCTGAGTGGGCGTGACAAGACAATAAAGGGGAAATAGTTTGCCAATCAGAGGCTATATGTCATATGGAGAGATAGTGAAAAAAAAGAAGAGCGAGAAATAGAAAGGTTCTATACACTGCGCTCTGGACTTTCCCCCTCGGCAACTACAGCAACACCCAAGCCACGATCTGGAGACTGGAGAACCAGCTGTTCGTGCCGCCTGGCGCGAATGAAGTCTGACACACTCTTGATCAAAATGAACCAGCCAACAATCATTAGGCCATAGGCTACCCAATCGCTGCCGGTAATGGCACTTGACGCAGGCGTCGAGTCACCACCAGTGCCGGCAGAGCCGCCCGTGCTGACCTTGTCCGGGTCAAAGTCGTGCGAGTTTGGATCGCTTGGAACGCCGCCGTTGAAGCCTTGGCCTGGGTTGTCGTTGCTGCCGTTGCTGGGGTTGAGTACTGCAGAGCGGAAACCGAAGCCAAACTGCACAAGTGTGATGCCAAGACCAGCACGGGAACCATTCTTTGCAGCGTGGGTGGTGTGGAGCAGGTAGGTAAGCAGGAAGCCGACGAGTTGGAAGGACATGGAAATCATGGCGTTCCAGAGGAAACTGAAGAGGGAACCTACGGGAAGGCCCTCGACAAAAACTTCGTCGCCAAAGGTGCCGGGGGCGAGGATGGTTGTTTCCCAGTAAGGCGGTGTTGCATCTGCGGCGGCTTGTTCGTATGTCTGGAGTGGTGTTAATGGGGGATGGACAAATTGAGATGGTGATACACAAGACGTACCGGAGGCTTCTCCTCGGCATCCTCACCCCGAGTTGGCTTTGCGCTGAGATTTGCCCACACGCCGCCATTGCCACCGCCGTAGACGCGGCCACTGGTGGGAGCCTGTGTGTTGAATACTGGCAGTTCGGTGACTCGTCTTTGGATGCCGGGGGCTGGAGGCTCGTCCTCGCTTCGGGGGTTTCCCCGCATCAAGCGCTGTCGATCGTCGCCATTGTCATCGTCGTCGTCGTCTGAGTCGGAATCAAATGTGTCTGCGAGAGTGCGGTCTTCATCCGTGGGTGCCGGGTCCTGTGCTAAGAGGCGTCGTGTGGTTCCATTGGGGGATGATGCGCGCGAGTGAAAGGAGGGTGGTGGCGAGGCCGGGGGCCACTGCTGGGCCGATGTCGACGATGCGTGAGAGTCGTCTTCGTCCTGGGCGGCTACCTGAGGCCTGTGTTAGTTTGGGTGTCGTGAGAGCAACGAGTCGGGGGAGGTTTGCGCAGTGGCACGATGCGTTCCCCACGACCTGAGGCAGGGGAGCATACCCTCTCGTAGCGCTGGCTGGGCATGGTGTGCAGCAGGCAGACGCGGTGGCGCAGGGTCGGATGCAGCGATGAGGAGGCGTAGGGGGCAGTTCTGGTGTTGAGAGTCGGCAGGCGCAGGCAGAGGAAGAAGAGGAGAAAAGGAGCAGGACAGCGAGCGTAGAGAGTGGACGGAGGGCGGCAAAGCAAAGCAGAGCAGAGCAAAGCAAAGCAGAGGCGTGTCAGGCGGCAAGCGCAGCAGTAGAGTGAGAGGCGGCGTTTCAAATGCACCGCGCCCTGCCTTGTCTCTTCTGGGCCATGGAAGTGCGGGTGCTGCGCCACGCCCCCCCTCTCTCTGTCCGCACAGACCCGCTGCTCCCGACCCCGGCTGCTTGTGCTAGAGAGAGAAAGCATCATCGATGACAGGATTTGCACTCTTGGCCATGGTCTTTGATCTTCTTTGACATTCACCCACCCCGACATACACACACATTGACTGGACTGCTACTGTACTGCATCTTTCAATCACTCTCTATCTCCCTCCCTCTCTCTCTCTCTTTCACACACACACACACACACACACAACCATGACAACAACAGTAAGCAAACCTTCTTCCAACGCCGTCACGTGCCCACAGCTCATCGTTTCATTTCAAGATAGCAAAGCAATACACGCGCCTCCTCACTCTCTGGCCAAAGGATGCCCTGCGCCCAAACCTGCCCTTCACCCGCGCAATTGAGCACCACGGCCAGCCTTTTGGTGTGCAGCCCATCACTCCTCCCTCCGATGACGCCCCCAAGCCACAGTCGCCAGCAGCCTCAGCCACAGCTCCAGCCACTTCTTCACCCCCACCAAATCCCAAACTCGAGCAGGCCCAAGTAAACGCCCTCTACTCGTTGCTCGAGAACAGATATACCACAAAATATGCCCTGTCACCGGCCATGTTCAAGCCGACGTCCGCTCCCGAGCACTACACGAAGTTGATGGAAGAAATCGACCGCGCCCCCAACAAGACATGGTGGCAGTCCAAGGTCGACCAGTGGAAGAACAAGATTCGATGGTCATGAGACTAACGAGCAGCCACTGTACTACTATACTGTACAACAATACAAGAGACGGAAGAGGTGCTGGCCTGGCTACGGTCACGGCCAAAGTTGGTCGCCATCTCTTCCCCTTCCCCTTTACCTTTACCTTCACTCTCACCTTCCCTGGACCCGGACTTGGCTCATTCCTGCATTGATCTTCTTCTATTATTGCTCAGCCTTTTCCAAGCAGCCGATCGCCTCTTTCAACTCCGTTTCTGGACACTCTATCCAACACAGACCGAGAATATGTCTACCAACCCCAAGTCACAGTATGGGCGCATTCTGCGGAAGGCTGCTTCTAAGTGAGCTGAACATTTGCATACAACATCCATACCACCAGCCCTTTTCTAGCATGTTCGACAGTGTCATAATCAGTGTTGTAACCACTCAAGAACAATATACAGCCCACTTAGCTAGGCTTCGCAAAAGTTCAAAATTCTTTGAAAAAGCCCTGGAGCAAATCTCGTCCCAGCCACTGTTCTCGTCTCGCATCGTCGATCTCCTCGATGAAAACTCATGGACAATGGCTTCAAGAATGCCGTCGTAGATGCTCTTGTCGAGGCGAGACCCATCGGTAACACTGGCAATCGTTGGGAACCAAGCGTCAGTACATCCACCATCATGTACACGGGTATCCCCGAGTACTCACCCGCTCGCCGCTTAGTGGCAAACATGTGGTGAAAACATGAAAACAAGAGTTGGGTCACTGTTCTGTCCCATATGCTATTTACATTCGGGAATAATTTGGTCGAAGCTTTCATCGACAACAAGTACTCATCGGATATGCGCTCTGTCAGGCTTGGTTCGAAGCTCTACCATCAGGCTCTAAAACTTAAGATATCGTGTGCGACAAGTTGGAAATTGTTTGCCAAAGACTCGCTTACCACCAGATACGCCTGATGAGTCTGCAACCATTGGGCACTTTGCATGGTTGGGGCGTCAATCCAGGAAAGCTTTAGGCGTTGGAGCAAGCAATCTATCTAAGACCGGCTCAGCGAAGCTGCATGAATAAGCATACACTATGCTTGACTAATGATATGGTATTCCATCATGATGAACTTCGCTGGCATCATTCCCCTCTCTTCTCTCTTGTCATCCCTTCTGTGGATCGATTATGGTAATAATATATTACGAACATCTACACTTGAGACTTATATTGTAGCCCAGCATTCCACTCACCCGTCCACATGATACTTCATTAGATCAGCTCATAATAATATTGATCTTTCTTTTCTATTTCTGACCTTTATTTGTATCTTTTTAACTATTAATGGAGACAACTATATCTCCAAATCATACAATAGCTTTTTTTGTATGAACTATCTTAAGGAATCCTCAGAGATATATGGAGGTAGATAATCGATAGCTTCGATAGAGTAGAAGCAAGCCTGAACTCTACTAGCCTTATCGACTTGAGAAGTATCCGGCGAATGCGCACTCGTCCATTCGCCGGAGACTTTTCAGATCGATCAGGCTAGTAGAGTCTGGCCTATGGAAATTAATAGGTATAGCAGATGACAACAGTCTCCAACTCTGTCCATCGACACCGTCACACGCCGATTCGAACGACATATCTGCTCCACCAGAATGGCCGCAGCATATCATGCAACTTCCTCCGGCTCATTCCTGCCAACCGTCCAGATATTCTCGGATGACATACAGCGTCGCCCTCATTCATGCCTGGCTCTCTTTGCTCCAAAGCCTGTTCCCAAACCTCTTCTGCGCCTTCGTCGGGTTTCATATAGTGATGGGCTTTGTTATACCAGTGATGTTTTGTTCCAGCCACCTACAAGTCTCCTTAATATATACTATATTTTGGCAAAGCTGTTCGCGACTTTCTTTACTAGATCCCTCCACCTAAAGTATTGTTATCGTGTTGAATGCATGAATGTCGAGTGCGTCCATGTCGTTGGTAAAAGCAGTGCAACTGCCCTTGCGCCCGCTGGTCTTCATGGGAACCAATAGGTGCAGCAGATAAAAGTCTCTGACTCTGTCTATCGACACCGTCTCGCACCAATCTGAACGACATGTCTGCGACGCCATTCTCATCCTTATACTCCTAGCGAACACCCAGCTCTTTGCCATAGAACCAAAGCACCATGCCCATCTATTCTTTGCTCTCCTCCGACCACAGCCTCTCAGCGAAGTTCCTCTGCCGATCGGTTTGATATATAGCGTTCATAGCCTGGAGGGGGTGGTCGATGTCTTCTTGAAGCCACCGGCGAGTTTCCGGCTCAAGTCCTGATTCTGATAGCCTCCTTAATATATACTATGTATCACTCAGATAAATTAGGCCAGTAGAGTCTGGGCCAGCTTCTAGTCTGTCGAACCTATCCATGATCCACCTCTCCATGTCGTCGTGGATCTTTTTAGGTGGAGGATTAAAGGAAGCCATCGTAGTATGTGGGGAATTGGTGGTCTTCATCGATATAAGATAGAAAGAGAAATGGGATAAGAGCCAAGAATACAATTTCGTCATGGTGTTGATGGGAGGTACTTCGAGATCAAGTTTGAATGATTGTGCTGCAGTGATGAGATGAGAGAGACGGACAGAAGATATGGCGAATTTATGGACATCCATATATGCATAGCTGCGTATGCTTCTGCGTTATCGAAAAGGGTCGCGTAGCCGTGCTGGGATTCTCCAAGTTGTAACTGGTTGGTATGTTTTGCTGGAGCGAATGGTCGCCATAAAGCAACTTCCAGACAGGTATCCAGTGTAACAGAAGCCCGGTAATAGATAAAGGTAAATATCATATAGCCAGAAAGGTATCCAGTGTTGTATATTGTAGAAAACAACTATTGCGTTGAAATCTATGCCGACTAAGATCGGCTGTTGATACGATAGATTTGGCCGCTCGAGGGTAGGCTACGTCAATAACAGGTAGAAAGAGAAGGGCGGCATAATTGCCAGAAGAGATGTGTAATAGAGAGGAGGTTGAAGGGATAAGATATGAAAGATCATATTAAACAGATGGACATGCGAGGAACATGATATTTATACGCATGCGTACGCTATGCGACGCTACGTGTTCTCAGTGCGATTATGGGTCGCTGAGTTGCTGCCTATGATGCCACCACAGCCGACGACTGATCAATGAGTATACGTCCATTAGCAAGCTATATTATTGGTACAGCAATACGTAGATACTGTACCGAGGTTCCAAAGTGAAACTCTCCTGAAAAAATACACGAAGCCGAAGTGGAAGCCCCTGGGTTGGATCGATGCCGTGACTGCAAAGCCTTCATTTCCAATACGCTGATGGTTGTAGGCCAGGACACATTGCGTCACCTTTCATAGGACACCATATGCTGGCACATGGCAAGCCAACCACATTTTCTTTAGTGCATTTACTCAAAGCAACGTATTGGAAATAATCATAATGCAGCATCAGTTAAAATCTCGTACGCTCTCAAGCGACTTGTGCAGGCCCTTTGCATTACCAAATACACCGTTACCACCTCCCAAGCTAAGGCTGGCCAATGCAACAGCCCCCGTTTGCCTTTTGCCCTATCTATGCATATCTGCGTTGACGGTCGGCCTCCATACTTCTGATCATCTGAAAACGCCATCCAGTTGGAATGATATGTATCACTTTCCATTATAATCGAGCACTAACTATTATTCCAGACTTCGCGCGTCATGTCGGAATAGATTCTGCGTATCTTAATCAAATTATGAATATTTTGTAGGAGGTATGTCAAGGCCTCCGGCTTAATCAGAATTATTTTACAGGCAAAATGCTCCGTTACTCGACCCAAAATTGCAGTTGAGGATATAATGCGCAATCTCATATATGCAAGCACTATCAATTTACCGAGTCAATCAATGAGTGCAGCGTTGTCCATGGCCAACGGTTGCAACGTGTATAAGTAGACATGAGGATTTGGGTATGGCTGCGAGGAAGATATGCCGACGCTGTATTGGTGGCGAGCCAAGGTAGCGAGTGGAACAGTCAATTCAAAAGGCATCAGTTCCCTTGGCTATGATGATTTCCTGGTCATCCTCAACATGAGTGAAAATGACATCACTAGTAGTCGCTGTGGGATGAATGTAAGTCAATATGGGCGCGAACACTGTGTCTTTAGAAGCGGCGAAAGATTTTGTGAACAGTCTAGTCAGACATAACACCGCACTATCTTCCCGAGGTAAATCAATGTGACATGATATTGTACAGATGAAATTGAAAGAGAGCGCATGGTTGATATGGTGAGACAGGGGAGAACAGACGGAGATTTTGTAGTGTATCGCACCACTTGCTCAGAGCAGCGCGTTGAAGTGGTTAAGTTGTTGCGTGAACTGCCGTTCGTCAATACAGAAGATCTGCAAAGTGCAATTCAGCTCAGCAGAAAATACACAAGCCTGTCGCAGATGGTCCAACACTCAGCATCACCATCAAAGCCACAGCTGTTCCACAGCCATAGCATTTGAGCAACTGGATCTCTGCGATGACGAAATTCCCATGTTCACATCTAGGTCCGTGTACGAACATCAAGTCCTTGAGCGAATAAATGTATTCTCGGCTTGCCTCTAAAGAGATGATGAATATCAAGCTGGACAGAGACCATTAATTTCATCATGATATGTACAGCGATACTCCGGTCCCTATTTGCTCTCGTACTCGGGTGTGATGGCAAATGTAGGTCGAACAAATCTGTATCCGCGCAGTTAGTCAATGCTCGTGCAAGCATCACAGGTCCGTTCGATACATACCTGTCGCTGTTATAGACTTTTGTCTCTGTTCCCAATAGTTCCTTCTCCCTTGCCTTGTCGGCCAGATATCTTCGCACTTGGTCACGGTCTTCCTCTGCTTGTAGTGCTGGGATAAGGTGTATCCGCGCCCACATCTTCTCGCGCGCGAGTTCGCTGTCAGATGTCAGCATTTAGTCCCGAGCGATGAAATCGCCAATCTATCTTTTGAGGGGAATGCCGCGTACTTGTGCTCCCTGATACCCTGGCCAACCCTCCAGAATCCGTATGTCATGAGTGCCGCGGTTCCGATAATGTATGCGGCGGGACGGAAGCCTCGAACAGGCAAGTTGCGCTTGTACTGGACGGGGCTGTAGCCGCCCTGTGGCGGCATATCCTGCGGCATGATGGGCGGTTGTGTTCGTGGTTCAATTGGTGTTGGAAGGGTATCGTGAATGCGGAGACGTCAACTGAGGTTCCAGCTCGGGACACTGCCATGACCAGGGCGTGGCTTGGCGCGCTAAGATGTGAGCGAGCATAATTTTGTCGACGATGAGTGGGTGAGCGTCTTTTCGACAGATTTTCAACCATTCACTAAAAACTGCAAAAAGATGGATTCAGAGGAGCGGCCTGCAAAGATGCGCAAGTTGGACTTTGCAAGTGGTGATGAAATTATCAAAGATGCACCCGCAGTCACGACACCCACAGATCATGTCTTCACGAACACCGAGAATGAGGGAACAGTTGGCAGCGCTGAATCTTCAATTGAGACAGTTACTGAGAAGGAAATTGGAGAGCCAAAGTTATCGAAGAACCAACTCAAGAAGCAACGGCGGCATGAACGCTGGGAAGCGGGGCGAGAAGATCGTAAATTGAAGCGAAAAGAGAAGGTCAAAGAAAAGAAAGAGCGGCGAAGAGAGGCTTTGGCACAGATGCCCGTAGACGAAAATGGCAACAAACCAAGGCTGCTACCGGCACGTCCTCCCAGGCATTCAGCAGGACCTGGAAAGCAAGTACCCATCACTGTCATCTTCGACTGCGACTTTGAGGAGCTCATGTTTGACAATGAACTTAAGAGCTTGGGGTTGCAGATTACGAGATGCTACAGCGACAACCGAAAGGCAGACTTCAGAGCGCATTTAGCATTAAGTAGCTTTGGAGGCAAGATGAAGGAGCGTTTCGATGGTATTCTCGCAAAGCAATATACCAGCTGGAAAGGCTTCCGATTCTTTGAAGAAGACTTTGTGGAAGTGGCGGAGAAGGCGAAAGAATGGATGAGTGGGCCGGAAGGAGGGGAGGTGGCCGGCGCATTGAAGACGTCTCAAGAAGCGGATAAGTCTGGTGAACAAGAAAGCACGGAAGATGCAGAGGAAGGAGAGATTGTCTATCTTTCATCTGAGTCGGACGAGATCTTAACACATCTCAAGCCAAATAGTACCTACATTATTGGGGGTCTAGTGGATAAGAACCGGCACAAAGGCGTCTGCCACAAGCGAGCTGTCAGTCGTGGTATCAAGACGGCAAAACTACCTATTGGCCAATATTTGGAAATGAAGAGTCGACAAGTCCTGGTCACGAATCACGTCTTGGAGATTATGCTCAAATGGATGGAGTTTGGGGATTGGGGCAAGGCTTTCATGGCTGTTATGCCAGAGCGAAAAGGCGCCAAGTTGAAGAGTGACATGGAGAACGGAGAGGAAGCAGGGGCTGCTGAAGACGACGGGAAAGATGCTGGAGATTGTGAGCTTGCGGATGCGGATGCGGATGCGGCGGAAGAGGCAGAAGCAGTGAACGAGCAACTTATGACAGAACCCGCCAAAGCTACATAAGGATACTCTATTGGATAAAGTCACCTGCCATGGTGTTGCGAATAGACAGGATTGATTAGCACACATCTGGGGGCCAACAGAGGTAGTAGTCAAGGCAAAGTGGTGTATTAATTGCACTGCATGCTGGCAGAAGCGGGGGCAACATGGCCGGGTCCCCAATGCCGAATTCTCTATCAAGTGAGGGAGTGACAGTGTTTCTCTGAAGCATGGCTTTCCGCGATTCCGGGCTTAGCCATTTGTATCCAATGGCCGCATGCAATGCAAAGGTTGTGCCGATTCCCCATGGACGGCTCAAGGTCAGCCTTAGCGGGTAGCGGGAACCAAGCTTTCCACCGCCGTACTAGCGCGCTCTCACGCCTACACATCAAGGAAGCAGAGAGGCGCGCAACCATTGAGCATGCATCCCCGTATCGTAGCTCGCTGTCACTGGCTTCCAGCGTAGCCCCCAAACATGTATCAGCCCATTCCAAGACGATGCTTATGTAACACGCACTCCCCTTGCATACCGTGTGAGGCTCCAGACAGCCGTCAGCCCACTAGTTTTCCGCAACGTCACAGCTGCTCTGACCTACGCCCACCCCAGCACACCACTTCCAACACTTGACCCACATTAATCCAGGCACACTGCTACAATTGCTGCTACCCGCCAGTCATGTCACATGCACAAGAAACCCCGTCGTCTCCACCCTTGCGCTCCTCATCCTCCCAAACATCACCGCCACCAAATCGCGCCACGCCAAATCGCTCCTCGTCCTACTTCACATACCCAGTCTCATATGCCGTCTCAGGCATCCTGCGGCGATTGAACACCGAATCCAGTCCCAATCCAGGACCTCACTCAAAATCCGACAGCAACAGCAACCGAAACAGCATAGGCAGGCTACCAGCACAGCTGCAGTCCACTGCTTCTGCCCTCTCCCACTCCCTCGCGAGCCTCGTCTCCTCCGATTCCGCAGACATGAACGCCGTCTTCCAACCCACACACCGCATAGCGAGCCCTTTCCAACCGCCGCCGTTGACACCGCTCAGTTTAAAGGGGTGGAGAAGTGGAATGCGAGAAAATGGCAAGCTCCTAAGCAAAGCGCTGGCAGAAGAAATTAGGCTGCTCCTGCCGCCAAGGCTACAACTCGTAGATGAATGGAGCCTGACGTACAGCCTGGAGCAGAATGGTGTGAGCTTGGCGACTCTTTACAAAGAGGCTGACGAATACCGGGGGAGGAGAGGCGGCTTCGTGCTTGTGGTCAGAGATGGTAGTGGAGGCGTAAGTCGCCCAGCCTTCCTCGAGTAAAAAAAAACAGTACTGATATGTTGCCACAGACCTTCGGTGCCTATCTCTCAGACGCACCCCACCCTTCTTCGTCGTTTTATGGCAACGGCGAATGCTTTCTCTGGCGCGCTCACGTTCTTGCTGGTCTCCCAGATCTGCAATTGAATCTCCCACCACCTCCCTCAGAAGATACAACCAATGCTGTTCGCATGACAACCATATCATCACCAAAGACAAAAGCCGATAAGTTAGCCCTATCAGAGAATGGTCAGGCGACCAGAAGTGGTGCAAGTACACCAGAGAGGATCAGATTCAAGGCATTCCCCTATAGTGGAGTGAATGACTACATGATTTTCTGCGAACATAGCTATCTTAGTGTTGGTGGAGGGTAAGCTGACATTTGCTATCCTTTGGGAACGACAATATTGACAGTATCGCAGTGATGGCCACTACGGCCTGTGGCTAGATGACAATCTCGAGAACGGTGTGTCAGACACATGTCCAACATTTGGAAATGAACCACTCAGCGACGAGGGCAAGAAATTTGAGGTCCTGGGTGTCGAACTTTGGTACATTGGTGTCTGAACCTCGCTTCGACTTGTCTTTACTCAGCATGATGCCTGGTGTGATCCTCATACTGGCAGCATCTTGACCCGGCGCATGAAAACCGAAAGAGTCTTCCATGGCTATGCAAGAATTGCGGAAGTTCGACCTTGTTTCACTGATCACGTGAGGCAGGAACTATGAGATACCCGATGAAATGTTTCACTTACCATTCATCAACTTTGGCTGGATCAGCACGTGCGTATCGTTGTTGATGCTCTTGATTCTCATCTATTGTGTAGCACTCTCTCAACGCATGCGACCATTGCGAGATCCTCCTCATTGCAACCTGCTTTTGTTACGACGGCGCGTTGGCTTCATAACCTCGATTGTTATCACCACTGGTATTATGCGTTCATCATGATCGCAATACCTTCCGCTATCACCCACCGAGACAGTCCTTGCAAGAGCTGCCGTGCAACAGAGAAGATAGGAGGTTCAATCAGCAAAGCTTTTGTTCATGGAGTCGACGACTACAACTTGAAGCTACTTGGGGCTTGGAAAGTGACACACATACTTCAGGATGCTGATTCTGGAAATTCTGCAGTTACTGAACGGTTGTCTTCTTTTGCAGAGTTTGAAAACAACTGTTTCGATTCAGCCTACATTACTTGTGCCCTCCGAGAATGCAGCATAGGTTTTATGAGCGATTGCAACATGGGCACATGGCTTGCGGATGGCGATGCCGAAGGTTTACAAGAAGCTATGAAAGATGTTTCAACCTAGTAAATTGGAAAAAAAGGAACCCGATTCACCGTGATCACTCGTCGTACCAGCCTAGTGTCTTGGCACAACCTGAAAGTAGTAATGTGCTCCTGTGGTCTTCATACAATGCTCTCACCGGGAATCTCGGTTCACCAGTACAAAACGATCTACTAAAGGTCTCACTTTCACACCGTCGGTTTGGCTATAGCTTTTCCCACATCACATACCTTGTTTCTTTCCACTCCCCGCTGTCATCATTGACGGCATTTCCACCTACAAATATGGCGCCTACCAGGTCCCAAGGCGCTTCCAGAAAGCTGGAATTAATCAGGTATTATCATTGATTCTTCTACCGCAGATCAATCGGATGCTGATATCTGCAAGTGTCGGCAACAGGATTGTTCACTTCAAGGTTTCCAATATAAAACGATGCTTCAGTGTCCACGAAGGTACTCAAACTCCATCACGCCAGAATATCAGCCTCAAGCTGATCAGCTCCTACAATTTAGATCGCATATGCAAGACCTCAAGATGCTTCAGAGACCGTCTCCAAAAATATTGCAAACCCACGTCCCCAACTGACCAATGTTGCATCTGCACCGATACCCTCGATCCCGTCGTCAAAGACATCTCCTTCTGCACCGAATGCGGCGAAAATTTCCATGAATCATGTATGGAGACCTGGAAGAACTATAGAAGAACCGCTAGGAGAAAGAATTCACCAGCAAACTGTCCAATGTGCCGCGTCAGCTGGAAGACAGACTCACCCCTCTCCAATCTGGACGCAGAGACTAAAATCGATGCCGAGGTTGTGCAGATTTACATGGACTGGGTATACGCATCTACATTTGAAATTCCGGCAGTGATCTTAAAGAGAACCGATCTTTTCAATCTCATCTTGCTCAAACTGTGGGCCGTTGCCAACGCCTTCAAAGACGCTCTATTCAAATTGGAGGTTACACATGCAGTTTTCGACAAGTCGAACGCACTGTTTGGCATGGAAAGCGTAGACTAGGCTTTCATGGAGCAAAATTGCTGCGATGAGATTCGGAAGCTTGTGATCGATGTTGTCCTGGCACATCATGACGAGAGCTGCTTTTCAGACCACATGGGAGGCCTGCCCAACTATTTTTCTTCTAGTTTTGATGGACAGACTGAACAAATCGGTAGATATAATGTCCTTCGATGAAGTTTCCGACGAATGGATGACAAGGACCAAAGAAGAAATTTACTCGAACGAAGTGTAGGAAGAATTTTCAACGGAGGTGCATACGCGCTGATTACATCTTCTTCGACAACCAACACGTGTAACATGAAGAGATTCACGTGTATCTTCTCCTCTTAACTGAAGACTATGCAATGGAAAGATTTTGTAGTAGCATCACTTTACATGGTCTCGCAATCTTTGGTTCTCCATAGATGTGGTACTCGGAAGCAAGATTGCGTATCGTCCTTGAGTTTCAAGTAAATGGAATGAATGAGGGAGGGCTTGCCGTACATACTTGGCACAATCATTCCTGGGTTCAACAAAGTGCTATATGAATCATTACATCATACTTGTTTATCATGTGCACTCGTATCGTAGCCTGAGACTCATTCTAGCATCGTGCCTTGACTCAGTTCACTATACATGTCGTAAATTCCTCTCACAACTAGACAATCATCTCTTACATTTACTTTTGTATTCTCTCCCCAGTCCATTTGCTTTTAGTTTACCGCTGGCTGCACTAATTGCTTAGTTTCAGCTTCTTCGGGAAGGTGAGAGTGAGATAAAGTTCGACTGCGTTCAATGCTTTCTCAACCTCTCCAGGCTACATTAGATTAGCTGCAATCGGTTTCAATCTTTTCAGTTTGGATTTTACTTTACTGTATTGAGAGAAGGGGTCGGTACAATCACCAGTAGGCAGCCGGCTCTCTCATCTGCGAGGGTGAAAGCTCTTGATCTTGTTGCGACCGAGGTATATAAATATTGTCTGCCTCGCTCGTTCCTTCCTTCCACCTTTCGTCCACTTGACATCTTCAAACATTTGCCTATACCTTATCAACCCACAGACTTTGACATCGAGCTGTTGCACCGTCGTTGTGGAACAGAGATATCTGCTTAGTGCCGAGCAAGGGAATCATGAAGTAAGTTCAATCTACAATCCAGTTATCCGACTTCGAGTTATAGCAAACGCAATGCCATTTTATTGCAATTTGAGAAAATATCAAAAAAAAACTAATCCCAAGTTAGGCATGGTCAGGGTATTGTGCGATTGAGTTTCCCAAGGTCAACAAAGACATTCGCTATACACACAGACCTTCTTTGCGCCCACTCAAAATTCTTTCGACGAAAGTTCCAGCCAAGAAGACAAGATATTGAGGGCAACTGCCCCATTTGCCATGGAGGCCTAGATCTCAATATTCAAGATATTACATTCTGCAATAGTTGTGGGGGAAATTTTCATCTCGGGTGCATCAATCAATGGAGACGTCAGCCAACCGAAGGAGGACCTGCACCATGTCCATTGTGCCGACAAAAATGGAGTGAGCACAAACTCCATCAACGGGCGTCATTGCGCGAATTGAGTGCGGCTTCTTTTGAGATATATTACGATTGGCTTTACACTCGTCTTATCACACGTAGATAAGATCTGGAAGAAGGAGAACAACAACAAGGATATGGCGATGGTGAAGATCTTGGTTTTTCCAAAAGGGAATTGGCTGTCTTGGACATCTTCCAAGCTTATGATATTGGAATCCAAGTTGAGGATGAGCGCTTTTGCACGGAAGTGGTGGATACAATTGTCAAACTGGCGATCGGTGGGTCGGCCGTCAGAGGAAGATATCTCGCAACCTTACATGATGAATGCGCAACATCTCGCCTCGAATAACTAATGTTAGAGTTATTTGTTGATATATATGGGAAAAGGGGAAATTGGGATGGAATTGCCTCATGGGATGCCAGATCAATTGTAAAATTCTTCCCGGATATGACATTGGCCGTTCTCGGAATCTATCAAGACGGGGAAAGCAAACGGAACGCAGAAGAGATTAAGGAAATGATACAACTAGCAAGGGGAGATAGTATGGATGTCGACGGAGCATAATACCAACCTTGTCACACATGTAAGGCTATTGAACAATAACTTGTTTACGATATGCTAACACCGAGAAAATAGAAAAGGCAAGGACTATGAACATCCACTTGTCATTGGTATGTCTCAAGGTCTCCGAGGCACTGAATAAGAGACTGATTTGTATTGCGAACACACAATTTCTCTCCCCCCCCCCCCCCCCAAGCTTGCGGAGGGGGGGGGGGTGTAGGTAGTTGCGACATGAATTTTCGCTCACCCCCCCCCCCCCCCCCCCCCCCCCCCCCCGTTTTTCTCTGCCTCTTCGGTGCAATCAAGAACGGCTGAGCGGATTAGGAATATCTTCTGCGTTTCCCCCTTTGCAATTTCATCCTCCTCTCAACATTTCCTATTTCATGCTTTCCACATGATTCTTCAACACAAAATCTGCTACTCAGTTTGAGGGCAAATCATGCGTCAAGTTCGTCAATCAATTCTTGGGACTCAATATCTTATAGTAAGCTTTACTCTATGAATATATCTTTTCATGAAAGAAAACATCTGTGTCGTGATCCAACCTTTATTTCGACACCATAGTAGGTTATTCCTCTATTTAGCGAAAACACATCATTGGTATGAACAACGTTTGGGCAGAGGCGTTACTAAACACCATATCATATATACCTTCGTATCGATGATACTAAATTTCACATTTCAGAGATGCATTTGCCAAGATGAGGTTTGCCTTGTTAGTTCTCGGAACGGACTACGGCTAGCATGACGAGCGGAGATTCCATCCCTTCTCGGAGTATCTGATTTGCTTGGCATATCAGGTTTACAAAGCGAGACAAGACGGTCTATGCAATCAATGGCGGAGTAGAATTGATGACAGGTATCTCTACATCTATATGCTTCTAATGAATTCCAGATGACATCACATGTACATTTTCAACTCCCATACCACGAGCTCGTTACCATTATCTCATTCTCATCACGCCGCAGTAGCCACAGTAGCCGGCGCCGCGACCCTTGTAGCCTACTCACCCGCCCGAACAATACCTAAACCCCTAACATCCTTAGACGCCCGCTCCGCACTCGATTTCCAGACCTCTACTTCTTGGCCTCCGCGCAGAATACCTACTCTCATCGTTGAGAGCAGGTTGTGTGCTGCATTTGAGTGTTCATACACACCCCCGTTAAATACAGCAGTTGCGTCTTTCCCAATCGCAGATTTGATCAGTGTTTTACCGCCGGGGTGGTCGGCGATAAAAGGCGAGATGTCGTGGATGACACCAGCAATAGCTACCAGCGCGGCGCCATTTGTAGAAGCTTGGGTTTGAAAGTCGTCCCAGGAGAGGACGGGCAGTTGGGAAAGCGGGGTGCCCCAGTCGAGTGCTGCGCGTTTCTTGTCTACAGCTTTTTGCTGTTGTTGGAGACGGCCTTTTTCGATTTCGTTGGCGCGGAACGTCTTGAGGTCTTGGGTTAGTGGGAAGAAGGGGATTTTGGACATGCCCCAGATCAGCCATTTAGTGGGGTCATATTGGTACCAGAGGATAGCGTTACCTGGAATCTGTTAAATATAGGCTCTACCTTTTTTTGGTGGTCAGACTTACGGTAGTCGCTAGGGAATTCGTGATGAAAGTTGTGGTAGCCTTCTCCCATGGTAACGAGAGCGGTAAACACATGATCTCTAGGGCTCCTGCGGTCATCAAACGGTTGCTCTCCAAGATAGTGTGCCAACGAATTGACACAGAATGTCGCTTGCTGAACGAGACACGCTCGAATGATGCCTGCGTACACAAGACCTCCCCACCAATCTCCCCATCCCAGGCCAGCGACTAATGCAGGAAAGATCCAGGCGGTAAAAATAAGAATCTTGCCATAGTGCTTGTGTTGGAAAACGACAATGGCGTCGTTGTCCAGATCAGAAATATCCGTACGTCCCTTCACTTTGGGGTCCGTGTTTAAGACCATCCATCCAATGTGGGAGAAGAGTAGACCCCGCATGACCGAATATGGGTCTTTCATGGTATCAGTCCAACGATGGTGAGCGCGGTGATTAGCGCTCCACCAGCGTATGCTTCCTTGGATGGCACCGGCCCCTACGAATGCGAGAAAAATGCGTAGAGGAAGACGTGCAGAGTAACAACGGTGACTCCATAATCTATGGTAACCGCCTGTGATACCAAAGGCGGTTGTGGCATAGTAAAGGATGCTCCATAGCAGTGTAGGACGGGTGAGGGGTGTAGAAAGGGAAAGATAGAGGCCATAGGTTGGGATGAGGACGACCAGTGTCGTATTGAGCCAATTGATCTTCTTGTACCAGTTTTGCAGGGTCACAGGCTGGGTTGATATATGTGGCTGTGTTGGTGGTGTTGGAGGCACAGCCACTTGTGGGTCTGATGTGGCCATCGCGGTGGTCGGTCTCAATGAGGCGAAGAGCGTGCAAGAACAAGACAGCGTAATCGTGCATGCACTCTAGGTACATACATATATGTACCTTTTACCGCGTCATCCGGAACCCTCCGAGCACACCATACCATGTTGGCAAAAACGCAGGCAGAAACATGGATACATGGATACATGTACGTGTCCAACTCAAGCGTCGGGGCAATTAGTTCGAGGTAACAGCGTGAAAACCGCGCGGCAGCCGCAACGGATTTCTCAGGCGATACATCGCTCTCTCGTGTTGATTATGATTGGTTGGAAGAAAGAAAAGGATTGGTTGATGAAGTTTACATTGCCATGAGCGGTTAGGAGCCTGCAGGAACAAGGCCCTTTGTCGGCTTATTGATGACTAAATTGATCTTTAAGAATGAGGATTGTGGGCGGTATGCGATGAGGCTTAGCGGGGACCTCAAGTCACACATCACATGTCAAGACTATGCCTCCCTTGTATAGCCACAAAGAAACATGCTTATCCTCGTGAGGTGATTTGAGATTGTATCAGAATCCACTGATGGTCTCGATTGCGAGATTGGATTGCCGTTTTCGTCGAGGTAATGAGCATTTCGGAACGACAAGAGTTCCGAACTTTAAGAGGTAGAGCATGGTGCCAAGCGTCATACATATCTAATACGGCACAGCTTACTCAGAAACGTGAACCAGTTGAACAGCAGAACAAAGGGTATCTTTTCTCTCTACTTCTTCGAAGGAACCTCCTCCCACTGCACACCGACCCATTCTTCTACGTATCCCAATTCGCCTTCTGGGACGTCGTTGGGTTTGCAGTCCTTACTGCAGACAGCCATGATAATAGTGCCCCATTCCATACCATCGAGGGTCATTTCTTCAGCCTCCAGTTCAGTAATGGCATGTGGTGTCAGTTGAACCTCAAACACTCTGTCTGCACCGCACATCTGGCAGCGAGGGAAACCCGATCCGCCTTTTGAGCCTGTTATTGTGACTTTGGCATTGGAGGAAGATCCATTCTCTGAGTGAGCTGCCAGAGCTTTCCCAACAGCGTCGCTATCGCTGTACAGCAATGGCTTGCCCTTGAACTCATAACGTAAGACCTGCTCTGCATTCTCGCCTACGCGGTCTGCGAACTTCTGGAATGTCCTGTCCATGGATGATTCAAAGACTTCCTTATCTTCTTTACCTCCTCCAGTGCTGCCGCTACCCTCGCCGTCTACCTCCATGCGCACATTCGCCGGGATTGTTGGCGCTGATGGAATGTCTAATGTCTCGTACTCGGCATCCAGGTGGTAGTGTGGGAACGGTGCGGGGAAGGCAGAGTCTGCTGGCCAGGGCTCGTGTGGCCGTGGAGATTGCTGTTCAGAAGAAGGTGGGGATGAGATGCGCGCCTTAGATGCAAAGGTCTCTGGGAGGGTTGTAGACGCCTCATCCTTGTTCTTCTCGGATGCGATGGCTTGTACAGCCGGTGCCGGCGCTGGTGCGCCAAAGGGGTTTGCGCTTCCTGACTGCGAAGAGAAGGGGTTCGCTACTCCAGCACCTGGCTTGGAAGAGAAGGGGTTGGAGAAGGGATTTGCGGAGGCTGAAGCGCCTGCCCCATTTTGTACGCCAAAGAGCGACTCGCCTATCCTAGGCTGTGGCTTCTCTTCCGGCTTTTCCTCTTTTTTCTCGATTTTGGCAGCGGGTATCTTGTTGCTGGCGCCCTTTGTGATGCGCACGCCCCGGATGCCCCTCACACTGCCCTCCTTTCTTCTGCATGTCTTGCGCCGGCACGTCCAGATGTATAATCGCCGTTCGTGGCCAGGGAAGGTATCGGGCATGTCGCCATTGAGCTCAAGCAAAAGACTGAGGAGACCATTGCAGACTTTACACTTGGCCAGGGAGCCTGAAGGGGCAGTCTTGTCATCGATCCAACTCTATTGCACGGCTTAGTGACAGACTTTTGTATGTTGCATCGGTGCCATGCGTACCGGAGTGCCTCCAAGATGGGAGATGGTGTCGCTCGTAGCCTCCTTGGCGGCATACCCGAGGAGAACATTGGTCTCGGTGTAGTCGTCGCCGCCATCGGACGAGTCACTGTCATATGGCGCTGCCATTGTGTGTACGTGTGCGTGGTGTGTATGTATACGCAGCGCGTGTGGGAGAATGATTTGGCGGGGTCTAACTTTTTTGAAGGATGACGCGGGGCTGCGTGGTGGTCAGTGCCCGCCCGTCTCGCACTGTGCGAAATTGAACCCAGCCTGCTACACCAACGCCTCGTCGCTCATCCACACCAACCACCATGGGCGCCCCTTTCGACTTCGCGCCTGAGCGGCCGGATCACATGCAGCAGATCCTCGATGGCCTGGATCGCTACAACCCAGAGACGACGGGCGTCTTCCAGGACTATGTCATGCAGCAATGCGAAAACCAGACATACGACTGCTACGCCAACCTCGCCCTGCTGAAGCTGTACGTGTCTTTTTTCCCCTTTCCTACTCTACAGCTACAAGATGAACAAACAACCACAACGTTTCCTATTACCCGAGGTGTCGGAGTCTGAATCGCTCCGCCCGCTGAAGTTTCATTATTAGCTCTATCTGACAGCTTCTTCCCCTCCACTGTTGATGCCCGCCACTTCCGCCATTGCCTGCTGCTAACAACTGCGCACCAGCTACCAGTTCAACCCCCACCTTGCCCGCGACGAGACCATCACCAACATCCTCGTCAAGGCTCTGACCGTCTTCCCGAGCCCCGACTTCTCTCTGGGTCTCTCACTCCTTCCTCCACATGTCCTAGCTCCTCTGTCATCCTCGTCACACAACCCAGCAGCTGGCGATGCCCCTCTTTCAGAAGCTGTTCAGAAGCTCAACGAACTGAGGAACCTGCTCGAAGGCGCTGATTACGCCACCTTCTGGTCCACCCTCGACTCTGACGACCTCTACGCCGACTTGATTGCCGACGTTTCTGGCTTTGAGGAGCTCATGCGCGTACGCATTGCCGCCACTGTCAGCCAGGCGATACGCGAGGTTGACCGAAGCATCCTTGAGTCGTGGTTGAACCTCTCTGGAAGCGAATTTGACCACTTTGTCGGTAGCGTATGTGGATGGAATGTCGACGGTGACAAGATCAAGGTGCCCATCAACAAGGACAACGAGGCTAAGGGCACCGTTGTCCGTGAAAACGTCAAATTTGACCGTAAGTTCATATCCATAAATGTTTCGTGAGGCCCTGCTGACATGGGCGCAGAATTTGCAAGGGTTATCAAGAGGGCGTATGAGCAGCCAGCATGAGCAATGTGATAGCGAACATGATGACATGAGACTACGGATGGCACGGTCGGCGTTAGAGGCGGACATCAGAGCTACATCGGCATGCCACGGTGGCATGCCAGTCATTCTGGATAGCAATGCAGGAATGGCTTGAGATGGCTTACCATATACCCCCCAAAAGTACACCGCCATCCCAGCAAGCAATCTGTAGGAGGTAGCGTGCAAACGATGCGCTATGTCTGGACAAGACACCCGCGTACGAAATATCATTCAGTTTTCCAGCGTTCACTAAATCGCTTTTGTCTGGACTTCATCAACGTGTTTTATTCTTGCTTGAATAGAAAGCGCTATATTATTATACTAATTCTAACCAAAGCCGTATCTTTTAACTATACTAGAACGCTCATCACAACTGTCGCAACCGCAAGGCTCATGAACCAAACCTGCGTTCCCATGTGGCTCGCTTCACCCTCCATGACTCCCTTGCCAGTGAACTGGCTGGAACTCTTGGCCGTTGCACTCCCATCTCCACCGTTCAACTGCCCACCTCCAGACACGCTACTTGGATTGGTAGTACTGTCCTGTATGCAAAGCGAAGTTCCATTTCCCATGAACATGCGATCTGCCACACCCTTCCAAACCTGGGTGACATCTGTAATCATCCTGGGCGTAAACCACATTCTGCAGTCTGCAGCTTCGTAGATGAACTCCAGCGGCACACCCGACTTGTCGTTGAGCCTCATGTTGTCTTTGAGATTGACGCCGCCTGCAACCTGACCTCCATTGTACGCAGAGCGCTTAAGGAGCTGCTCGACGGCTGCTGTCTTGCCAATGTCCATGCCATCCCATTGCTTCTGCTGGTCAGGCGAGCCCAAGGCATATAGAGCCTGCATGCGGACAATAATGTCGTCCCAGGCGAATACTTGTGCACCCTTTGTGCCGCCGACGCCCTGCATGGGGCCCAATTGCGGTCTGCCTCCCACGGCGATTGTGCGGACGGAGCCCTGGTTCTTGAGCAGCTCAGAGACAATAGCGCATGTAGACGAGCACATGCCGTCGTGCAGCATCACCATATCCTCTGCGCGGAATGGCTGCGGCGTACTTGTTTCATTTGCATTTTCGCCGTAGCCAATGACGCTGAAGCCAGTGTACGACGTGCTTACGCTGTCGCTGAAGTTGTAACGTAGGATGGGCGTGAACTTGTCATCCTTGATGTCGACTGGACCAAACAAATCCAGCCAGCTGGGAATAGCTTTGTTATCTATGTCCAGCGTGTGTTGGTAGTTAAACGGCGCCGACAGGGCGAAGATGTCGCTGTCCGTCGCATCTGCACCAAGGGCTTCGGTAAAGGCGGTTCGGTTGTTTTGTGCATACGTGGTGTTGGCCAGGAAGGAGGAGGTGATGTTTCCAGCGATGTTCAGGGCTTCATTAGCACGGTACCGTGTTCCACCGTATGGCTCAGCTACTGCTTGTGGATAGACTTGCTTGAAGGTGTCGTAGCCCAGGATTGCGTTGCCTCCGCCATTGCCGCGCAGGTCAAAAATCATCTTTGTCTTGCCGAGTTGCCTGGACATGCGAATGAAGTTACGCATAGTATTTTGGAATGCTTGGGGACTTTGGGCCTGGTAAGATGGGATGCTGAGAACAGCGACATCCTATCAGAGTTAGACAAGTACAAAGTATAACAGTCATAACGTACCTGATATGCCGAGCCGTCAAGAAAGTAACCTCCGACAGCGAGGTCAGAGTTTATCAACTCAGCTTTTGGGTATCCAATATGCGAAGGTTTAGGAGCATTTGCGGGAGTTGAAGGGGTCGTGTTGTTGCTAGGAGGTGCTGGAGCTGGAGCTGCAGATGGAGGTTGAGGTCCACTGCAAAACTTTTGGAAGAATGCACTGCCACTGTCGACGCCAGTGAAGTTTTTGATGACTACAGCAACGTTCATCTGGGACCAAACCGTGCCATTTGCAAATTCAAAAGTGGTATTAGGGCCTTGGTATCGGCCAGTACGGAAAGAGCCAAGAAAAGTGGTGCCAGAAGCAAGCAGAGCTTGAGAAGGAAACAACGCATTCCATCGAGTATCAGCGTCGTGAAAGTCGGAAGTAGAAGACACATTCGTAAGGTACTCCTTGGTGTCCATGCCGTTGATTTTCTTGATAGCTGATGGTGTGAAGGAAGAGGCATTGTTCGCTTTTAGGACATCCCTATATGCGTAGATTTCTGGCAAGGCCACACCATCAGACGAAATAGATACCAGCTCCGAGCCAGGTGGCCTTTGGAACTGCATTACCGAAGCCAGAATGTCCGGTTGATAGGCAAAGTGGTTGTCATAGGCGCTGGTGAAGAGGTCCATCATCGCCAGCTGAAAATCGTATTCGGTGGCGAAACCTCCAGTCGCAACTCGGGTCTTCATGTTGTCGAGTTGTCCCATGATGTCGACAGGCTGCTCAGTATATGTCGCGGGTGGTTTTTTTAGGAAGGCAAGATTGGATTGCCATTTGACCACCAACTTGAGATCGTCGATTAGCTGTACGTTTCCTGGCTGATCAATGGGAACCGACTGCAGACATTGCAGACCAAGTTGTGCAGGGACAATAGGCCGGGCTCCAGAGGGTAGTGCAGCGAGGGCTTTGCCAACGACCGCACATGGTTCTTGTCCCGATGCTGCTGATGACGGGGCCGTGGAGCTTTGAGTGTTCACCATACTGTCAGATGCCGCGCTGATCTCACCAACAGCCATCATTATGTCGACATCTGCCTGCGTCATAACCTCGTTCATATCCAGATCAGGATATTCGGGTACGCCATACATCCATGGGTGAGGGTTGGCAGCGGACAGGCCACACAGAGCACCAGCCAGAAGCACTGTAGATCGCATCTTTCTAGAAACGATTAAGATTGTAGTTCTAAAATCTCGAGGCCTCTAGCGAGAGTAAAAAGAACTGTGTCTGACAGCTTGACACTTGAAGCATACAGTATTAGTATTAAAAGAAGCGTGCCAGCACGAGTAGGAAAATGAAAGAATTAGTAAAGAAACAACGTCTAAAGGCGCATGGTGACAGCAAACAATCGAGATGAGCCCAATTACAATGCACCGAAAAACGAAGGGGACCGGCAAAAGGAGAGTAATAACAGAGGAACAGAAGGACATGGTAAAAACCGCAAGATGGTGCTGGGATCGTTTCAGCCGCCGTGGTTATCCACATATACTTGGCATGTTTCTAACCTGCTTCGCAAACGACGCTAATGGTAGTTAAGCTACAGTAAACGGCTACTATGCTGAAGCTTGACTGAACAACTAGGCAGTGACAGCATCGAGGTCAAGGAAAGGTAGGTTATCTGCAGAGGTAGGTCGGCTGATTTGATAGCATGGCGACGAAAGTTGTCGAGAAATCGGAACACGATATTGGGATTTCAAATACTATACACAGTATAGCGTTATGCATAAATTGAGCCATGAGTCGTGTCCAAGTAGGCTAGGTGCTTGCATAGTCGAAGACGCATAGGTGGAGGGTGTTGATGTTGAAACGTCCTCAGTGGTCTGAGACGAATCATTTCGCGAACCCGAGCCCTTTACGACGATGGAGCATGTAGCAACACTCGGATGAAACCGGGAGGGTCCAGACTCTCGTACTCATACTCGTTGTGCGCTGCATCTTTCTGGGGAATCAGGCGGCCCTGGATGTTCCTGGTAGGCGATCCCGCAGTGTGGAGGCGCATCCTCGCAGCAGTAGCGCGACAGAGACATGAAACGTCATGATGACAAGGTGTCATGCTCTTGGACACGCAGTAGGCTGGCGGTGATCATCTGAGATGGACAGGATGGTGACTAAGCGGGTGATGGGTGAAGGGGTGGAATAATGATACGCGAGCGGGCCGGTGAATGGACAGAAGATGCTAGCAAGTGTCGTGGTGGTGCTGTGGTGCTGTCACATGCAGTTTAGCCCGTAGCGGTGGCTGCATGGCTTGGCAGTGGGGCTTAGACCGCCATGGGGCGCCCCCGTTGGCCGTGTTGGTGCCCAGGTGCACTCGCCACCCTTGGGCCGCTTAATACCCTCAACCACCCCAGGCCACCACCTCTCTCCTCTTCCCTCACACCCGCTCCTCTACTCTGCCTCTACCCGCTTCTCCGCGACTTTTCAACGCTCGCCCTCTCCATACACCAGCAGATCGCGCCAGTCGATTTCATGACCACGGACATCCAGAATCTCAAGTCCTTCGATCCGTTCGCGGAGGTCGACGATGCTGGAGGCGAAGTAAAGTCTACTCAGCAGAACTACATCCATATCCGTATTCAGCGTACGTATCTCTTCCCCCTAGCTCCCAAGCTCTGGCATCCCTTCTACACGATACTCGCACTCCTCACCGCGACATCGGCCGTAGTCGCCAATCCGCTGACCGGAACCCCCCTGGTCCGGCCCCAACAAATCGCGCAAGGCTGACGTCAATGTACCACAGAACGCAATGGTCGTAAGACTCTAACTACGGTCCAAGGCCTACCCAAGAAGTTTGATCAGAAGAAGATTCTTAAGGTCATCAAGAAGAAGTTTGCTTGCAATGGCACCGTCGTCGCAGACAGTGAGATGGGAGAGGTGATCCAGTTGCAGGGTGATCAACGCAAAGATGTTATGGACTTCTTGACCGACAAGAAGGAGGGCCTCGGCCTTGATGGCAAGACCATCAAGGTTCACGGCTTCTAACCGCGTCGAATACGCTATGCCTACCGCCGCTCCTCACGCCGAGCGACCGCTTCGAGCCTGACGACAACGAGACTCGTACGGCGGAGGAGGAGCATGCCGACACGTTGGACGCGTAGCACATACGATCCACGCTGCTGAGATGCGGTAACGGCATAGCAAGTATCCCGCGGAGGACCCACGGTTCCTCCGTATCTCGATTTCTCTTGGAGGAACAGACGCGGCTATCGGATGGTTTTTTTTTGCACGCTGATGTATCAGGTGCTGGCAGGATGATGGGAGGATAGTTCGTACAAGACAAACAAGATATTAGTCTTCTAGTCACGGTCAATCTAAAGAGTGTTTTCTTCACTACAACATGTTCCACTTTGCGTGCCTACTAACATTGTATGAAGGGGGGGTATCGAGAACAGTATTAACCAAAACGATGATGTTTCCTAATCCATATCCTCATCCTCCACCTCTCTTGCTCTACCACCATCATTGTCCTTCTTTGGCGCCTTGGCCTCCTGCTTCCTATACAAAGTCGCCAACTCCTCCGCCTCCGTCGCCTCCTCAATACTCTTATCTTCCCTCACCCGCAGGAACCGCGGAAACCTCGTACTCAGCCCACGCTCATCGCTCACCAGCCCAATCGCAGCCGTGTACGTAGGACTGAGCGTCAGATCCGCAAAAGCCACCTCCCATACCTCCTGTGGCTCAAACCACACGGCCGGCGTGCCCGCCCCACCATTATACTCCACATAGTGTGGCTTGCCGGGTAACACGGTAGTCGAGTCGGCATCACCGGGATCGTACTTGGCGCGGTTGGCTTTGTAAAAGGCGTCTGTGAAGCCAGACATGCACTTTGTGACTGCCTCGAGCTGGCCGGTTTCTGCGTTGCGAATGGCGAGGAGGATTGGGGACCACCATGCCGCTTTTCGGCCTGACCCGTGGAATGCCGCAATGGGTATTAGGTCGAGGGTTTCCGAAGTGGTGCTGTAGTCTTTCTTTACCTTGAGCCATGAGTCGAGGCGTTTATCGGGCTCATATGTTGATAGCAAGGCTTTGCGGCGGCCCGAGGCTTTGGGCTCGTCTGTTTCAGCCTCTGTGGATTTTCCTTTTGCTTTTGACTTGGTGGGTTTCTTTTTCTTCGGTGTAGGCGGCAGCGAGGATGTCTTTTCGAGGCCGAGTTCATCTATTTCGGCGAGGAGATCCGGGTTGGGGAGGTTGTCGAGGACTTTGACCATTATCCCTTCACATTTGATGTCTAGGGCGCCTTGGAAGAAGGACTGGACGGCTTCTACATCGGCGGATGTGGCGTCGAGGCTTTTAACCCAGGTGAAGTGATGAGGGATTTCAACAAACAGGCTTCGAAGTAGCGACCTTCGCTCTCTGAAGGGTCGGTTGAGAAGTTCCTCGCCGTTGAGGTACATGAGATCAAATGCGAAGAGACAGACATCAACCGTTACTGCTCCGATAACTACATCTTTTCTCGCGCGGTTGGCTAGTGTCTGGAACGGCTTGAGGTCACCACTCTCTCGATCAACGGCTACGACTTCACCTTCGAGGATAAAGCTCGACACGCCTTCGCCTCGTATCTTGGGTACGAGCGCCACCAAGTCGGGGTACTTGTCCGTCATGACTTCGAGGTGTCGCGAAAAGATTGTGACTTTGCCCTTTGCATCGCAATGCACCTGTGCTCGTTGTCCATCGTACTTGTATTCGCAAGCAAAATCTCGACCTTGCAGTTTGGTGAGCATCTCACCCATGTCACGTGTGATGCTACCCAACATGGGCCGAAGAGGAATGTGAAGGGCCAGGCCGCAACGCACGAGCAGCTCGTCGCAGACACCGATCTCGAGAAGTACGGGTATAAGGTCGTTGTAGTTTGGTCTCCGGGCAAAGCATGCTTTGACGATTTCCTCGTTCCTGCTGTAAATTTCGACCAGCTCCTCTTTCTTCATTTTCGCCATGTCTTTTCGGTCACGTGTCTCGAACTCAGCTCCCGGAGGCTTCGACAACATGAACGCTCGCGATAATGCAATGAGCATCGTGGTCTTGACGGCGCCTATGCGCAGATGCTGCACCAAGGTTCGTACGACGTAACGACTTTCTTCCGCACCTCTCGCATCTTGAACGAGTCTCTCGACGATTCTCTGTTTATTCTCAACACTGCCATTTCCCTTGCTATTTGCAATCTTGACCAACGAGTCGAAAACGCTCTTGATGGTCAAGGGTTTTGGTTTGCGGAGGGTAAATGACTGCTTCTTCTTTGCTTCGAATGCCACATCACCAGCGTCTCCGTGCTTGCTGCTCAATGCCTTTAAGCTTGCGTTGTCTAATCCGCACACCTTCTTCAACGCCTTGGAGATTGCGGACCCTCCAAGTCCTAGTTCAAGATCAATGTACGGTGGCGATATCGCGTTCGTGGAAAGCCAGACAGCCGGGAGTAGGCTGCTTGGGTCGCTCTCGATGATTGTTCGTAGTAGGTTGACAAGAGTATCTACAATTTTGATGCGACTCGTGGTGCTATTGATTAGAATGAAGCATCTTGTCAGAAGAGCATAGGTCGCGTGACCTCCATCGGCTACCCAATGCTTTTTCAAGTCAGGTATGTATTCCGCAGGATCAAATTCAAGCGGGCTTTGGTCGAAGGGTATATTTGCGGTTATTGTATCTTCTTCGGATGCGGTTGATTGTAGCGTGAGAGTATTCTTCTTTGGTGCAGGTGCAAGTTCGGGTGTTTTCTCCATAACAGCATCACAGGCTGGTGATTCAGATTTCTTTGCATTGCCTGAACCTTCATTCGCCGCCATATTCGTGGTACGCTTCTCCGGCTCTTCATACAACTCATCTGAGCTTCCAGGCACCACATTCTGACCCCTTTCGCGATCCTCCTTGTCCCATTGTTCCTGGAGTTTGCGGGCAAGTTCTTCGTCTGTCAATCCCGAGTAATCTTGCTCTGCAGGTGCTCCACTGGACGTAGGATCCGTAGGCGCATCCTTGGTTGTCGCTTTTGCCGCTTGCTTCGCGAAGAAGTAGTCTAAGCTACGAACCGGCTTTCCTGACCCATCATTCTTCTTTCTGCGCTTCAACGGGCTGTTCATAGTGTGAGTGTATTCCTGCGCAACGTGTTGGCAAATAAATAATGTTGTCTTATGCCAGGCGAGTATGGTACGTCATGTAGCGGACGCTATGACCATGCCAATCTCAACTTCACGTGCGCACGCGTCGCGTCACTGCAGCTATCATCGTTTGAGTCTCCTTGACAGTGATGATACAACTAACACATAACACGATACATCTGGACTATTCGAGGAGTTTCAGAATCTTGATTCCATTATGCTGATATACTACGTATCCGTGGCTCATGCTCCAGAAGGTAGATGTAGACGTTGATAACTTCATGGGCTTGAAACCTCGAAGAATTCCCTTTGCCTAGTCGCATATGCTTTCACTCCATACCTGAACCAAAGCCATATCTGCAACCCTCTCATTGAGTGCCATCTCTCATTTCCTCCCTCCTACAACTCATCGTAGTAGTTCAAGATGTCTGCCGAGCGAGGCATCTGCTCTGTAGCTCTGCGCTCATACCCGCTGCGATCGTACCCACTCGCACCACCATTCCTCGGAAAGCGGCTGTCCCTCCAAGGTACACCAGAAGCGCCGCTCCAAGACCTCAATAGACCCATGGTGTCATCGTCCGGACCATTTGTCCGCTTGTCATAGGCAGTGCCCCAGAGTTGAAACTCTCCGGTGTCCCTGTCGGTGTAGCCTTGTTGGCCGTCTAGCTGGGATCCGACGCCGTACTTGACTGTGACATGCTGTCATTCATCTGAAGAGTCAAGAAGTGAGAAAGGGATGTCTTACGAAAGAGCTTTGCGGTATCCTTCTGAAGGTCACTGACCAGCTTGCGTACGGCCTTGACGGGGCAGGTGCTCGTGGACGTGCGTAAGAGCTTGGTTTGACTGTCTTGGTTGCAAGTGAGGACTGCGCCAAACGATTTTGTTTCCTCATCCTCGCCGATCACAATGTCTTTTTCCTATATGTGAGCTTGGGGGGTTGTAAGGAGGATGTGGGTTTGTGATACCGTAGAATTTGCCGCGCTCGCTGCCGTAGAGAAGGCGACAGTTCCCCAGACTGATTTCCTTCAGGTTGTTGACCTTCTCGACCTGAAACTGTTCAGTAAGTATAGGAGATACAGTGCTGAGGAAGGCTTACCAGAATGGAGCTATCCAGCCATGAAGTACTGGATAGGTCGACGCTTGCCGCTTGCATAGCAAGCTCGCTGGGCTCCATGTTGTTGTTGTTCTGGCACACGGGAACTGACATAATTGTTTTAGAGTTTTTTGGTGCTTAACAAGTGGACCAAGTGCCTTATATATGTGTAGGGGAGGGCTGGGACGAGAAGTGACTACAGCGGCTTGGCGACGAAGTGAAGGTGAATGACAGTTATCTGCCTATCTCGATAAGATCACAAGTCACTCCAAAAAAGCATTCACTTACCTTCACCTTCGCAGCCACGCTATGTCATTGTTGCCCCCGAAGAGATGCAGTAGATGGTGAGAGACAAGAAGAACCGTGGCAGTCCAGATGATATAGGAAGCTGGAAATCGATCCTCAGAATTCTGTATCCATTCGAGTCAAGAATACTTGATTTTGACGCTGGTGTCAACGTGGATTGTATATGCAAGGTTATGAAATGACCTCTTCACCTTTCTCATGGACCAGGCGATGAAAACTACGAAATAGAAGAGCAACATCGAACTCTGATAACCGCTAGTAGACGTACAGCTCGAAAGTTGACACAACACATAGAAACATCTCTATCAAATTCCCACGTTGACATGTTGGCAAACACTCATATTCATTGTGTGTATGATGCACTATTGATATCCTCATCCTTCACACACTGCCATTCCCACCGTACGCAATCATGACCGCCCAGTGATGCCCAGACCACACCCATTAAACCCAAGTCCAAAAAAAGCCACCAAAATCCAGTCTATCGACCACACGCATCCGTACGTAAAAGAAGACGCCCTAAACACCATCTGCGTAAAGGACGGGGGGAATCGCTGAAGATAGGAGGTGAAAAGAGCATATAAGATCAAAAATACAGGGGATGAAAAAAATTACATCAGGTTACCTCCATTGCATCGCTTTCCCAATGCAGTACCGAAACACCAACGTCGGAATAAAAGCGCGTAGGACAAAGGTTGCCCTTGATGACCAAGGGAAGATAGTACATTGAACGGACGAAAGAAGAAGCGTCAAATAAAATCGCGATGAAAGAAAGGACTAGGGTCGTATTAGAAATCGGATATCCATTCCTAATCGATTTCAATGACGTTGTTTTGCGTCTGGCCTGGGCGACCTCCACGACCTTGTTGGTGCTGCATGTGCTGCCGCGCGTTCTGCATGTGTTGTGGTTGTCTACCGTTTGGTTGCTGAACTCGTTGGTTGGATTGTTGCATCCGCATCTGTTGCTGCCCTTGTTGTTGCTGACGAGCCTGATGTTTCTGTTGCTGTTGCTGTTGCATTCTTGCCTGATGTTGTTGATGTTGGTGCTGTTGCTGTTGCTGCTGGTGCTGATGCTGACTCCCTTGCTGCACTCCATTCGTCTTGGACATTCCTTGGCCAGGATTCTGAGCTTGCTGTGTAGGCCTCTCGAGCGGTGGAGGTGCGACATATCCACCCTCCATCTTGCAGCTCAGCACACATTCGTCTAGTTTGCGCAGCGCATCGGGAATCGCATCCAACTCCGCAACCATACCGTTCCGCGTCCCAAACCACCCTGGTCCTTTACTACTGAACAACTCCTTCAACTTTTCTTGGAGGTTGTCAAGTCGCCTATGGCCCTGACCACGTTCGGGCGTAGGGAGGACATTGGGATCTTTGGGACGTAGATTGTCCTCGACAAACCAGAATACCTTATCATCCTTGGGTTGAAGGCACACATCAAAGGTGCAGACGGGGTTCTCGTAAGTGATACGATACTTGAGAATGGAGTGAACATGTATCGCGGGATTTCGACAATTGCCAGGCGACCGTTGCTCGATTTCGCGGAAGACTTTAAATAAGGGGCGCGTGAGGACTAGCGTCGTGCAGAAACGATCCAACCCGTTGGCGTCATTGCGATCCAGGGACATGAAAGAAGGCAAGCGGTCGTTGGCAATATGAGTGAGCAGATTGAGGATGCGATGATGGGGGTTCTTGGATGACAGTTCGATTGTGACTTCCTTCTCCGAACTGAAATTGACCGTGGCAGTGTATGGCGAGGGCCCGTAAAAGAATTGGACACGTTGTAGCGAGGATGATGCAAGGCGCATTCTGCGTTTCTGGAGAGTCGTCGCGAAGCTACGAAGACGGTTGACGTCCCGTAATCGTGCACGCAGCTCCCCAAGTATGTCCTGTCCGAAGGGGGTAGAAAGGAGAATCCTGAAATTACCATCGTCAGAAAACTTGAATGCCTTTTGTGGTGAGGCGGCCATGAGTTTGTGCATATCTGCAGCAACTGACTTGACCATCTTTCCGGACGCCACGTGCCACACCTCCTGGCCACCAACCCGTAGACCTTCGCATGTGATCTTGATATCTGCTTCGAGCCATTTGTCGTCCCTTGTGCTGGGAGTGAGAAGATCTGGAGTTTGCACACGCAGGACCCATCGGCGAGCGATGCGCCGTCCTTGTGCGGAAGCAGGTGTCTGTCCCAACTCTTCCTCCAAAGCATACATCTTCTTCTCCTTCTCTAGTTGGCGTGCAGTGACACGGAAGGACAATAGTTGTACGGCGACTCTTTCCAGACTTGCTAGGGTGCTTCGATTGATTGGCAAGGGACTCTTGTCCGGCCTATTCATCCTAATTTGCTCTGCATGCTCGACGCGGTTACCAGAGGAGCCGATTTCGAGGACCCACCAGGACTCTCCCGAAGCGTCAATGATGGCTGCAAAAGCCCAGTTTGGCGACCATCCACGAGGCCAATAGAGAACTGACGAGATGACATCTAGCTTGACAGCCGCCTTGACCATTTGCGGAGTTAGCGACTGCCTTGCAACCGTTTGCCATCCAAGCTGCTGGGCATTTCTTTGAATCAAACCAAGTAAAGTGCCTGCCAGTACTTGCGTCATTACATGAGCCATCTGTGCTGGCTCCCTACCCAGGTTGAAGGCATTCTCGGCCCGTGCTGATAATGCACTTGCCGGCCGCATAATATGATTGCCAGTGACTGGCTCCAAAGACAAGGTGATAGAGGCTGATTTTGTTCCCAGGGTTGCGTTGAGCCTGCAGTCTCCCGGTTCGGCCTCGGACAGATCTGTCTCTGCAACAACTCCAGACTTCATGCTCTCCTTTGTGGATCGCAATATGTCGCTAGTATGGCGTGCAATGACCAGCTTGATGACTTTTTCCATGGAAAGATTTGTCCAATCAAAGGCAAAGTTTGCATCCTTTACTTCTCTTCCTTGGCGGAACCAGCGGGTGGTCAGAGAAGGTATTGGCGGGCCTCTCCACGAGGACTTGGCGTTGCTCAGCCTATTGTTAGAAACGCCGATTTCGATCCAGTTCTTTTTGCCGGGCTTGGTAGTCCAGTATTGTACGACAAGCAAACGATGCACGGGTTCGACCTTGAGGGATCCTGCCCATCCAGCACGAACAAGAGCAGCGGCCTGTGAGCGCAGAACCGAGATTTTGTGCGTTAGAATAAAGTTGTTCAAAAATTCAAAGAGGCCAGGGAGGCCCTTGTCCTTGAGCACAAAATCGGCCTGCTGTTTGAGCTGCATGAAGAAACGGCTTCCTACGGTCACGGTGGGCGCTGGGGTGAAGAGCAATCGCAAATCGATAAGAAACCATTGTTCTGAAGCATCTTCAACAAACGACATGACATCGAATTCTAATTGGCCCTTGATGGTAAAGGTAACCCGGCCAGAGTGAATGCGCCAGTTGCGAAGGTGTCGCGGCAGGTTTTCGTGCACGTTGAGGCGAATGGAGAGGGAGGTATTCATATATCTCAGCAGTTTTAGGGCTTCATCCGAGGAGATGGGTTTGGGGGGGATGTAGTCGAGGCTTGGCATCCAGGAAGCCTTGCCGGTGGAAAGCACTTGAAGGGCAGTCGCAATGTCTGGATTGTTTTCCCTAGCAATGTTGGAGAGCATCTTGATGCGTTCGAGCTGGTCATCAGCAGCATCCATGTTGCGGGCGTGCGCACCGGCCCACGAGAAGATGTCGATGAGCTTTGAGATGTCCGAGGCGGCCTTCTTGCCCCATTCGGTAAGGACCAGCAGCTTGATAAATTTGGAGCGCTGTTCCTGCGCAAATTGGAGGAGCATGAGTTTTTTCCTCTTGTTGGATTCAGCGTTTCCCTGCATGTTGGCAGCGCCAAGACCGTTTGGGAGGGCGCCGTTGGCCATGGGCGCGACGGGCAGGGCAGCCATTTTCTGCAGGATCGAGGTCAAGTCATTGTAGGATTCCTGAGATACGCGCTGCAGCAGGGTCGAGAGGGCGTTGTACTGCTCGGGGCCAATGTGGGCGATTTCGGGTGGCAGCTGCGAGTATTTGTCGAGCGCGGTGGATGCAGCGGACGCGCCATTGGGAGCAGCGGTGTTGGAGTCGCCATGGCGAGAGGCCGTGGCAGCGTCGGACGCGGTGTGGTTCATGATGAGAATGCCTGGCATGCTACGCCGCCAGAGCAGCAGCCCCCGGGCGCCTTGGCCGCACCCGTTGTGCGCGCGCCTGGTGGCTGTATGGGCAAGACGGCTGCGCTGCTTGGAGAGGGCGAGAAGGCGATGGTGATGCGGGCGTGCAGGTCAAAAGGCGAGGTGAGGCGAGGCGAGAGTTGGATGCGACGCGCAGGACCTGGCGACTGGGAGTGGCGCGGCGGGCGGACGGGGCGCGAGGGTGAAGACAAAGGAGCGGAGGGTTTGGGCGCGGAAGGGCGACTATGGCATTGTCGGCTGGGGCGGTTAGAGAGGGTGCTGGCGTGGATGGGGCTCGTCTGGCGGTGGGTGGGTGGGGATGCAAAGAGGGTGAGGTTGACGGCGAGACATCACATCAGCCCTGGCCTGGCCGGGGGGTGCCGTCTTGGCGTGCATTCCAGGGCGAGTCAGGCCGGGCAGGCACTGGAGGCATTGTGTGTGTGTGTGTGTGTGTGTGTGTGTGTGTGTGTGTGTGTGTGTGTATTTGTTTACCTACGTCTGTGTCCATGTAATAGTAGTATGGGCAATGGGCATATATGTGTAATTCTGTATACGTACAAATACCTAGTTAGATACATATATACATATGAATACACCTGCAAATGCACGTCCATTCACAGCACCGCATCAGCCCATGGCCAGCGCAGCCATCGTCACACGTCCAGGTCGTCGCCCGCCCAGCAGCGACCATGGGATCGCCCGCTGTCGACCCAACAAGCCCACCCCCCCAGCTGGCTGGCACATCCACACATGCCTCGATACACTCACACACCCTCCTCCTACAGATCCAGCTAGCCTCTTCCTGGCCATTGGGCGGCTGTCGTCTGCTGCGCATTTATCCGCCGCCTCTCCCTTCCCTTCGCAATGTCTCTGTCGCGGTGACGCTCCTCCGCCAATTAGTGTAAGCCCTGCTTGCTTCCATGGCACCGCGCGCGCCCGAGCTTCCGCCCTACCAGCGACCAGCCATCGCCCGAAATGCCTCGTCCCAGTCAAAGGCCTCGGTCCTCTCCATCTCCCAGTCCAACGAGGCAGACGATGAGCAGAGCCTGTCTGACCATCACCACTTCGACATGGAGGCTGCCCCAGACCGCCCCCACTACCATGGCGAGGACACGCGCCTGACCAGCGACAAGGAGCTCCGCGGCTTCTACATGTATGGATGGGCCGCTGAGGTACTTGCTACATCCTGCCTCCATCTCCACCATGGCCCTCCCCGCACCCCACTAACAATCTCCAGGTCTTTGTCGTCTGTGGAATTGGCTCCTTCATACCCGTCACCCTCGAGCAACTAGCCCGCGAAAATGGCGTCCTGCTTGCCGACCACTCCACACCATGCAAGGCCACGATACCCGCCGTGTCCCCCATCAATGCATTGTTCAAACCAGGCCCTGAAAAAGGACAATGCGTAGTCTACATCCTCGGCGTGGAAATCAACACGGCCAGTTTTGCCATGTACACGTTCAGTATATCAGTCCTCATACAGGCTCTGTTGATCATTAGCATGAGCGGCGCCGCCGACCACGGCAGGTTTAGAAAGACATTCCTCCTCTATTTCGCCTTCATCGGCAGCATAGCCACCATGCTGTTTTTGCCGGTAGTCCCGAGCATCTATATCCTGGGCGCATTCCTTGCCATAGTCGCAAACACATGCTTCGGCGCAAGCTTCGTCCTGCTCAACAGCTTCCTACCCCTTCTCGTGCGTTTCCACCCTACCGTCAAGTATGCAGACACCAGCGCCGCAACCTCCTTCATCGACGGGGACGAAGACGAAGACGAGCACGTAGACGTGGCTGACGACGAAGTCACGACCGAAGAAGACGACGAAAGAGGTGGAGAAACGCCCACCCAGGAAAACATAGTCCGAGACGCACGTTATGCCAACCGCATTGCAGAGCGTGAAGGCCTCCTTGAAGAAGTTGCAGATGCCACAACCGCACTGCTCCCCCATACTCCGCCAAGCGTCGACCTGACAATCCCAAGGCCAAAGGCCTCCAACGCTTCCTCGGTCGAACTTTCCCTCGCTACCAAAATCTCATCTTACGGCATTGCAATTGGATACATTGCCGCCTTGCTTGTCCAAACTGTGGGCATCCTCGTAGTCATTGCTTTCAAGTCTTCAAACTTTGGACTTCGCCTGGTTCTTTTCATCATCGGCGCATGGTGGTTTCTCTTTACTCTCCCGACCGCCCGCTGGCTTCGACCTCGCCCCGGCCCACCCTTGCACATTGGGGAGCAGACGTCCAATTTCCGCACCGCCCTCGCATACTTTAGCTACTCGTGGAAGTCGCTCGGCCGCACCGTAACCCATGCCCGCCATCTCAAGGATGTCCTGCTTTTCCTTGCAGCCTGGTTCTTGCTATCAGATAGCATAGCCACAGTCTCGGGCACAGCAGTCCTTTTTGCAAAGACGACACTCGGAATGCCATATGCCATGTTGGCCCTCATCAACGTCATTGCAACCGTCTTTGGCGTTTTAGGCGCTTTCCTCTGGTCACGCCTCTCGTCGTTTTTCCACTTGTCACCCACGCAAACAATCCTGCTCTGCATCTTGCTCTTCGAAACCATCCCCATTTACGGACTCCTGGGATATATCCCAGCAGTCCAGCGGTTGGGCTTCCTAGGTCTACAGCAGCAGTGGGAGATGTATCCTCTGGGTGCCGTTTACGGTTTTGTCCTCGGTGGTCTCAGCAGTTACTGTCGTGCACTGTTTGGTGAACTCATTCCTCCGGGTTATGAGGCGGCTTTTTATGCTTTGTACGCCATAACCGACAAGGGCAGCAGTGTTTTTGGTCCCGCCATAGTAGGCGCAATTACAGATGCCTATGGGGAAATTAGACCGGTATGTTTTCCTCTTTTTTTTTCAGTGGTCACAAACGACAGCAAGCTAATTTCTCTCTTCAAACAGGCCTTTTGGTTCCTAGCCGTTCTTGTCGGTCTCCCCTTCCCCATTATGCTCCTTGTCAACGTAGACCGCGGCCGCACGGAGGGCGCGGCTCTAGCAAAAACACTGGCGCAGCTCGCCCGTGTCAGCGATGCCCTCGACGACCTTGACGCCCAAGATACCCTGTCCGAGGAGATTCGAAATGATCTCCACGGCTCCTTTTCCTACCAACGAGGTGGCAGACAAGATATTTGATCCCATCTGCGCCACCTCCTCGTCCTTCTTTTTTTTGGGTTTAATTTTTGCATATCAGAACCACATACGTCTCTGTTGAATACACTTTTGATACTTTTTTGCTTGGCATATTGATTCCCGTCATGGCATGTGGGTGGGTGTTTGCATTGCACAAGGGCGTTTTCTTCCTCGGACTACATCTGTTGCTCGCTCGTCAATTGAAGAAATTTAACGACAGACTCTGGATACCTAATTGTATATAATGCATACTACGACAATGGGACAATGCCCATTTAGTGTATCCTCGTAATTGCATGTGCTCTCGTTTCTTCTTTGATTCCTCCCTCATTTTTGACGTCTCTCGCCCATTTATGTGTTGCATGGTTGCCCCATTTCGACCTTGACTCACTACACATGAATCCCGCTACCCGTCCAGATCAAACATCTCCCTATGCTCCTCCCTCGCCTCGTCATCCGGCAAATTATCCGCAATAATCTTCCACATCTCACGCGCAATCTTCTCTCGATTCTTAACCGTCCTCACACTCTTCTTCCACGCCTGCCCAATCGCTTGACGTTCTGCTGGTGTGACCTGTAGGTATTCATATCTTTTTAGTAATTTTGTTTCCTTATTCCAAAAAACAAACAAACCCAGTCATCTCAATGGCTGAATATGAACACGAAGCAAAACAAGACGAGAAGAAACTCACAATCCTCGCCTTCCCCTTCCTCAACCCATCCAGCCTCTCTTCAATCTCCGCCTTTTCCTTCTCCAGCAAATCCATGTTGGCGATCAAGTCCGCCGTACTCAACGTCGACGTCACAGATGCAAGCGTATACCGCAGATTTTTGGCCGTAGCATTCAGTGCTGCCGTTTGCGTACGTAGATTGGCTATTTCAGCGTCGAGGGTTGCAAGTCGTTCCGTTGTACATGTGTCTGCTGCGTCCTACATAGTAGTCAGATTGGTTAGCTCTGTGGAAAAGTAAGTGGGGGAACAAGGGAAATGAATGCCCTAACTCACCTGTAGAGCATGATATACGATCTGCTTCCCTACATTCACACAAAGATGATATCAGTTCCTCCGTTGTATGTATCATTCGGACAAAAACCAAGGCGGCAAAGTAAAGACAGCACTTGACATACCTGCTGTCCTTCCCTCAATCAACTTTTGCTCGTGTAAATCTTTGAGAATCTTGGCTGCGGAAGCTACATCATCCGTCAGTCCCGCCTACATCAAAAGGAGCATCATAGCATATTTGTGTGTCTCGAGAAACGTACCTTTGGTCACTTTGTTATGCAGGTTGGCTGAGACGTCGATGGCCGAGTACGGACGGTTCTGCTTGCCTATACAAACGGTGTTATCATGGAAGTCATTACGCGTAGTATGTGTGTGTGTGTGTGTGTGTGTGTATCTCAGAGGAAGATGCACTCACGCAGGTAGAGTAGCACCATGTCTGCTGCTTCATTGGCCGAGGCCTTTTCTTCAGTCTTCTTACGTGGCGCCATCTCGTACTTTTCAAGTGTATGGAATGAGAGTGTGAATAGTTTTGGTTGAAAGGCTAAAAAGTTGAACTTCTCACTGTGAGATGGCGCCAAGTCTTGTGCATGTTGTGGCAGGAAGGAGTCATCCCCCGACTGAGGCAGGAGCAAGTGTTTTGGCTATTACCTTTCCCTCCTTGGGATCTTTCAAAACTTGCAAACCAAACATCTGCTGTGATGTTTCCCCGTACACTTTACGATAGACCAAGTAATATACAGATAATCACTACATCCAGGTGATTGATGCCTTAACCTCCGCGCTCACCATACTGTGCGGCCCAATCTTCGAATTCCTTCAGTCCCTGTTTACTTACCGACGGTCGGATGGTCTGAAGACTAGCCTCAAAGTCTCGGTATTGTATTGGCCGTATCTGATCCATAGTCATAGAAAGTAACTTTTCCCCTAGTGAACGCAAAGGACCCATGGCAGCGTCTTTGGCAAGTGCTGTGATATCAGACCCAGAAAAACCTGTTGTGATATTAGCCATATGCCTATAAAACATTGATCGCATACACTCACCTTCAGTCAGCTCTACCAAACGATCGAGGTCCTCATCACTAAGCTCATGTTTCTGATGACTCAGCAGCGTTTTGATCTGCTGCTTCCTGACCCAGTCCTCTGGCAGTGGGATATATTGTCGCCTTACAAATCTTCGTCTTGCTGCTTCGTCAATAGCCCATGGAAGATTCGTTGCAGCCAGCACAAGCACTCTACTAGCATCGCCCTTCTCTTTCTCCCGTTCAGTCACTGCACTTCCAGCAGCCGCCTTTTGCAGATCAGACCACTGAATGAGAAATTCAGTCTTGATGCGACGTGTTGCTTCATGCTCCCCAGAGCTGGACCGTGACGAAAGGAGTGAATCAATTTCGTCAACAAATATGATTGACGGCGCAAGCATCTTAGCCAACTGGAATAGCGCACGAACAAGTTTCTCTGATTCGCCCAGGAATTTGGATGTTAGACTGCTTGCAGAAATGGCGAAAAACGTTGACTTTGACTCAGTTGCCACCGCTCTTGCCAACATTGTCTTTCCGGTTCCCGGAGGTCCAAAGAGAAGCATGCCGCGTGCTGGCTCTCGCAAACCCATGAACAGATCCGGCCTCAAAAACGGGTAAACCACTGTTTCCTTCAAAGCTGATTTTGCCACCTCCAATCCCGATACATCGTCCCAGTGTACTTCGTCTCCCTGTATCACAATCTCGTTCAGGATTTGCTGCGCTGCTTGCTTGTCGACACCTCGCGGAAGATTCTTCATGATTTCTTCTGTTCGTCGTTTCCATTCGTCCATCTCTTCTACTTCTTCCTCGCCCTCGGCACTGTCCGTGCTCGGGGTATCGGGTAGCTCTGCACGAATCGAGTTTCCTCTACCTCTGACCTTTTGTACTGGAGACCGTCTTTGTTTGGCAACGTTCCCGTCAGCTTCAATTGCTATAGATTCAGACAGATCATCTTGCTCGGAATCAGTTCGTGTGCGCACGTTGTTATTTGCAGGTTTCGGTACTAGTCGTCGTGTGGTTGGATCCCACATGACACTCCCCTTACCACCTCCTCTCTCAACACCACAATCGCCATATGAGTGTGCCGCTGCCGATGCAGCGAGGTTTCGCGGATCGGGCATAGTTTTAGGATATTCGTTTCGGTACGAAGGCAATGCTATGCTTCCCAATGGCGTGCCCACCAATCGTCCTGAATCTACTGATTTTCGGGGAACTGGCGGTGCTGCTCGCTCAGCAGCTCGAGTTCTGGTAGGCTGAGGCTCATTATCATCGATAGGAACTGAAGCTACATGAGCAGTGAATGCCGAGCGGTGGTCAGCTCTTGAAGAGAGCGGTGCTTGTACGTATGGCAGTTGCGACTGAGTATTCGAGGATATGTTCGGCCTTTCAGCAGCTGACTTGTCTATCGATGAGCGTACTGAAGCAATCGTTGAAGAAGTTGATGGGTTTGACGGGCCCAGGACAGGGCGGCTCGAAGCTGATGCGGTCCTGACAGTCCATGCTTGAGTAGCTGCTTTTGAAGCATCAGGGCGGCTCCTCAACGAGTTGGGCATCTTTCCTGATGATGATTTACCCTCCCTTCCAGGTCTCAGTGTCCGCAATAATCTACCGCTTTTCTCTGGGGATGGTGTACGCGCTTTGTTCTCGCCTACAGGGCCTGGGGACAAATTTGATGCGCTCCGAGTCTGTGATAGGCTGTTTTCTCGTGTTGACCCATTGCCAGAGCTTTTGCGAGGCACCATCGCGGGGCGCAAAGGTAGCGGTGGCCGTGAGAGATCGGTATAATCCAACGGTGGTATAGAACCATTCCCGAGCCACGAAGAAGATGGGTTCGCTCCATTTGGTGATTGAGCCGCTCCATGAGACGGTGCAACTGGTGTATTCGTGTCAGACGACACTGAGGTCAAGCTTTCCCTCGAATCCTCTCGGCTCCTTTTCAAGGTTTCCAAAAGGTCTACACGCTCCTTGCACTGCAGTTCTAGCTGACGTAGCGATTCGATGAGCGCTCTCTCTGTTTCGGTTGCGGGGCGGTATGTCGAGGGGTTGCGACGAGAATTATGGTAATTGATATGGTCGAGGGCTGTCCTCCAAGATCGCAATGCTTCTGGCTCGTTGTTCTGTGAGGACTCTGGTTAGTGTTCTCCCTCGTACGCGACATTGTTGGGTTGACAGGCGCTGACCTGGCTCTCAAAGTACACTGCGGTCGAACAGGCCAAGAAAGCCTCATCGTAGGCTTTCTGGGTGGTGTTGGCGCGCATAGCGAAGGAAGTAGATATTGCGCGCTCACTTCAAGTCGTCGTAGGATGCGGAGACAGGAATAGGTGTCTATCACCAAGGCCTGGGCTGGTATTGGCAGGGTCGTCTGTTGCATGCGCCAGCCTTAGCTTCGCGCTGGGGCGTGACGTAGTTGGCTGCTGCCCAGTGCATATTCGCAACCTTGAAGGCTGAGTAACGGCAACCGAGCAAAACAAAAGAAGCTGCTGCGGTGGCGTTTTTCAAACATGGGCAACCCACCACCGTAAGTCAGGTTCAACTTCATGAATGCTTGCACTTGCAAAAGAAATCCACGAGACATGCGCATGTGCATGCGAAAGTGGGGTACACGACCAGAGACTAAACAGGAGCGGGCCGTCGTCTATCGATTACGCACCTACAGAGAAGCTTACCACAATAAATGCAAAGGTTCCAAAAAAGATTAATGTAAAGACTTCAACTCTTTTGCAAGAATATGTAAGCCACAACAGCACTGCCATTCAAGCAGTAAAAGACAAACTGTGCAAGTCGTGAAAAAGTCAACAGGTTTGTTGTGAGCGGTGCCGGTCTTGAATTTCTCCTATGGTACAATTATCTACGCAAGCCACCATGCGCTCACATAACCAAACGTTTAGACGCTGCCAGATGAAGCGTTTGGAAGAGCCTCAAAGCCTCTCTCACTACACAATGCCAAGTAGGGAGTATCGCGACACATCTTCTCGCTCTGCCCGCTCTATACAGAATGCTGGACCTCGTCGCAAATGCCCAGTGCTGCAGTAATATCCTCTCCGCGACGCCGCAGGTATATTATTCGATTTGCAAAGCGCGCATCGTCATACTATGGCGATTTTTGTAAATGATGCCTGGGAAAGGGGCCAGTCTGCATCTTCGTCTCGTTATATAGCCGTGGACGAGTTCGTACTTCTCCGAATAAAGAAGGCCTTCGCCATCTCGTATGCAGACCTACTTTGGGTTAGAAAATACCAGACTAGGCGATTTGCAAAAGAACTTACCAGCAAATGGCAGTGCTGGGCATCGTGGTGATGATTCGAGGCTTCAAGCCACGGAAATATCCTCTATAACCTTCTCTTTGGTGGATGATTTTTGCAGCTTGCACCAGACCCGAGACGTTCTTCAGTTCTACATCCCTAGCATTTCCTCGCGTTTGTAATAGCGTCTTGATAACATCGAGTGGTGTGGTAAGGCCTGCTGCAAATCCACCTGCAACACCGCCCGCAAAGCAATGTGTATAGGGATCGTATCGGCCGGTAGGGTTCATGACTTTGGAGAGAGATTCGTATGCCATGAATTGCAGGGCTGTGAAGGGAACCGTCATGCATAGTGTTGTGGGGTAGGAAACATAGAATGCGCCAATGCCCTCTGTGCGGAGGACCTCGCGGGCGCATTGCGGGACAGACTTGTATATCGAGCCGTGCATTTGCATGCGTTGTTTTATGACTGCGGGGTTCAGCAGACGCGGGGTGCTGTGGTACTATGTCTCTTACCGTCAAACGGATTCATCAATGCATCGCTGGAAATGGTGGCTGCGGCACCGCTAGCAGCTATCGACAGTTAGCAAGTGCTCGCTAGAATGCGAATGTGGGTGGCACTGCGCACCTGCTGCAAGGGGGTGGTGTTCGTGGCTCTCTCCTTCGTTTCCGCCGAGAGCATGCTTCGTGGCCTCGTACGATGCAAAATAGACAGCATGCGCGGGGCCTGTATCATCAGTCAGCTACACTTTGCCATGGTCTACGCAGTTGTTTGCGTACCCGCGCCCATTACAACACTAGACAATCCTCTCCATAACGACCAGAACCCTTCGGCTCGGGATATGGTGACCATGGCGTTGGAAATACCACTATACATGGCGCTTGGCGAGGGGTTGACGATTTGCATTCTGGTCTGTCGACAGTCAGCGCATGGCTCGGAGGCTGTGAGTGAGCGAGAGGCATGTTGCGCACCTTGAGCAAATCTACCGGGTACATGACTGAGTGTTCCTGTCGTCAAGTCAGCCAGGGCGAGTACATGGCGGCGGCGACTCCGGAGGACGTACGGCGACACCCGCAAAGGCGCCTGCGAGCATGTTTGCCGTGAGGGAGAAATTTGGTGGGAGTGCTTCATAGCTGGCGCGCAAGTTAGCGATTGGTGTCTTTCATGGCGGCGGTGCAATGGAGCTGTACTCGTGCTCTTCTTCGACAGGAACTGCGGGTGGATCATGGGGGGCCATAAGACGGCCGGCTGCAGGTGCCGCGGATTCCAGGTTGGCGGCTTGAAGAGAGGCAATTGGGAAGGGTTCGTGATAGGTCCCAGGGTGGTGCAAGCGGGCGACGGCGGTGGGTTGACGCTCGTGGGAAATTGAAGTTGTCACTTTTGTTTGCAACTAGTAACGGAAGCGCGAGATGACTTCAGCCGAACGCCGAGACGTCAGACCTAAAACGCGGCGGCCGGGGGGTTTGACTCTATCGACCATCAACTTGGCCGTTGTTATCAGTCGCTGCGATGCCGGAGCCTGATGGATGGCCACGCTCGGTCTGCGCAAGCCAATGCGTATGCGTGCCACGAGGCTGTATCTATGTACATACAAGACATGCTTCACTTAGGCGCCTCTCGACTGGCCAGCCGCCACCACTGCGGCAAATGCATCCAGACAATTTTGCACATGGCCGCGGAGATGGAGTACATTCTGAGTGCGACAGCGAGTGTCTGCGAAAGCCAGCCGGGGATGCGAGGCGAGGCGAGGGGAGAAGAGTTGTGGTAGCTTCCCTCCAGTATCTTATCAGATCATCTCCGCCCACATCTCAGGCCAGTCACAACGCCTGTTTCGCGGGCGCAGACTACGCGAATTGTATTCTACAAAAGCTTGTCTTGGGTGGTAGTGGTGGTGCACCATGACTCCGCCACCACCCCCCACCTCGTTGCCAACGGCTCACGGTAGCGTACTGTTCTACTCTGCTCTACTCTGCTCTACTCTGCTCTACTCTACTCTGGACCATCCGGCTGATTAATGGCCAATATCGGCATCAAATAAGCCGCGCATAGGCCTCGACTGCCATGACTAACCAAATGCGACATGAAAATTGACAGCGTTTCACTGTTGCGCATGTGACGATGAGCCGAAGCAACCAGCTTTACCCTGTGTATCGTGTAGTATGAGAGCGGACATAATTTTGAACCCTCTTGTTTGCAGCCGCAAAATCGGTGCGGCTTCGGCCCGCCAGGATTCGGAGCAGTGGTGCTTCTCGGTCGGTCCAAGTCGGAGATAGCCACCCAGCACCGACGGTGTGAAGCTTTGATCACTGCTGTTGCTGCAACACCACCACTATACTAGTATTTTACTTCATATGCATTTTGGTATAGTAAACTCGGTGTTAGCGGATGTATCGTATCCGGTCATTGTTTAAAACAACATTGTAGTCGTTGTATTTCGTGGCAAAGGTGGCTCGTGTGGTGGGCTAGCCCGCTTGGTCTCACCAGTGGACAGAGAGGGTCGTTGCAGCGCACAGGTACAATGAGCCCTCGGTCTCGATCACTACAACAAGCAATAGTCTCCAGCACCCTTCATGACACGTTACAAAGCACCATGTTGGTCAACACCACAATGTCGTGATCCGAGATACTAGAGGTCCTCTAATTTCAACTGGGTATCAGCAGTCGCACCGCTTGTGCCACCGGGGGAAGCTGACTACATCTCTGATATTAGAAACACCCGCCAGGTAGCACAGAAGCCGATCAAACCCAAGGCCAAACCCGCCATGCGGGACGCTGCCGTATCTCCGGAGATCGACATACCACTGTAGGGAACCGTCTGATGCGTCGGTCGACTCGTCAGTCGTGTGTCGGAGGCCATGGGCCTCCATGGACTGGACAAGATCAGGCAGCCTGTGTTCGCGCATCGAGCCCCCCACAAGCTCACAAATCTCGGGTACAAGTAAGTCGAAGCACGCGACTGTTGATGCTGCGCCACCATCAGCTGTTGCGCCCGTCGATGGCGCCATGTAGAATGGCTTGATGTTACGTGGGTAGTCAGTGACGAAAACGGGCCCGCCGTTGCCTATACTTTCGGCCAGGAAACGTTCGTGTTCGGTCTGGAGGCCGTCTTCATGGCCAGGCGCGTACTCAAATTCGGCCTTGCCCTGAGATATAGCGTCCTGGAGGTGCTGTACGGCGGCTTTGTAGGTAATCCTTGGCCACGGCCCGGCTATCAACCCCTGCCACCGTTGTGCGAGCGCATCATGCGACACAGATGCGCTCTCTTGTTCCTGATCCCGCGCCCGCGCTTCAAGGAGCTCCTGGCCTACAGCCGAGGTTTGCAGCTCAGAAGCAATGGAGCGCAACATGTCCTCTACCGTGTCCATGACAACATTGACATCGTCGACAAAGGCCATTTCGGCTTCTAGCATGTAAAACTCACTAAGATGACGGGCCGTATCACTCTTTTCGGCACGGAACGTGGGGGACAAAGTCCAGACCTTGTTCACTGACTGAGCCAGAGCCTCAAGGTGGAGCTGGCTCGAGACTGTCAGGTACTTTGGAGAACCAAAAAAGAAGTCTTGATGGGGATTAGCCTTGTTGGTGGAGATTTGATCATGTGCAGATGGTGCTTCGGGCGCCACAGTGAAGACCTCGCCTGCGCCCTCGCAATCCGAAGACGTAATGATTGGCGGATGACATTGGACGAAGTCGTGTTTCGCAAAGTGGTTTGTTACTTGAGCTGTGACCAGAGACCTCAACCGCAGGATAAGCGAGTTGAACGGCAGTCGACTTCGCAGATGCGGGAGAGTGCGAAGAAACTCTGCGGTCTGGAACTTTTTCTGTATTGGGTAGGTCTGAGACGGAGCAACACAATCAGATGGTGAAGATAGTCACTGTAGATCACAGTAGCAAACTCACGGTGGCATCGTTGTCTCCCAATATGCGCACATCAGTGACCTGGAGCTCATGAGACTGCCCCTGGCCTGGTGAAGGCGTCCATTTGCCGGTGGCTGTGACTGCGACGCCGGTCGAGAGCCTGATGGAGCGGCTTGTCAGCGCCTGGACGAGCAGCAGTAGAGGCGGCGACTGACCCTTCTGCTAGCTGGGGAGGGAGGACGGCCTGGACGGTGCGCAAGGTCGAGCCGTCTCCAATGGCGGCAAAGGCAATTCGCTTCTGCTTGCGCACAGTGCGCACATAGCCGTTGACCGTCAGGGTGGCACCATCCGGGAGAGGCTGGCGTGCAGAGGGTGAGTGTGCAGAGGGCCTCAGCAGCTCAGCAATGGTGCTGGGGCGAAACGTTGAAGTGCAGCGAGGACGACATGTCGGCCATGCACTCGGCCAAGGAGACGCGGCGCTGTGATTTGGAGACGTGTGCTGAGGGCGGACAGGCGTCGTCAGCGGGCGCAGGACGCACCTCATTTACGCGGCGGCAGATTGCACCGGTCGAGCAGTGCGGTGTAGCGTGTAATATACAGCAATGGGTGTTGCCGTTGGCGTTGACGTTGTGTAGGAAGCGAAGCTTGGAAAAAGCGAGCTGGCGCTTGGGCCTCGCGCTAGGATCGCGTCAACCTGGCCGTTCTTGGGCGCTCGTCAATCGTTCGTGTGAGCGACCGGCCGCCCGCCCTGAAACGCTAGGCCGCGAGCAGGGGAGTTGCGGACATGAGTAAGGAGTCGGATGCTTATGTATCGACTGGGAATCATACTTACGTACGTGCATGGATACCTACTGACTACATACACATTCTATGAACAGACTTTTAACATGTTTGTAGCACGAGATTCAGCCCTGGCATTTACACACAACATCCACACACTCATCCACACATACATGCGTATACACACAACACCGCAGCCGCCACAGCTTGCTGGCAAAAGTATATATATACATACTACATGTAACTACACCTACGTATGTACATGTATGTCAGCAGCCCCCCCCCCCTCTCCGCCACCACCACCGCCGCTCCTCTCTGCCTGCTGGTGCCACCTGGCTGGCGGTGAGGGAAACACGCACTTTGTGGCACTGTGGCCCGGCTACGTGTGGCGGGCTCGACGGTAAGCAGCCATTGATTCGATGTGCCATGGTGCCCTGCATCTGGATTCTAGTGCCGACGCTATTGCTGCGACGCTATATCGTGCAGGATCTTGGTTACCAAGTGCTAGTAAGCTGTCATCATCGGCTGCCCAGCGCCGCCAGATCCTTCTAACCCGCTTCCAACCCGATGCAGATCGCTTCGAGGTCTGGCCGATCGATTCAGCCACGCATCCCTGCCTTGCCCGTCCCAGCAAACCCGACACGGCTCTTTGTGGCTTCAGGTGCCTGGCAGCTGCCTGGGTTCACAGCAGTGCCCCCAGCACCAGGACCAGGCTTGCAAACACACGGCACGGCTGCTACCGGCCACCTAGTACATGCATCATGTCTCCATCCCTCCAACCGCTGTCCCCGTGTCTGCTGCCAGAATGCCACCCCTCGCGCGCCCAAACCCACAGGGGTCTGCCAGATTCACGCAGACGACTGCCGCTTCTGTAGCTGGTGCATTTCTGCTGCCCCAGTCTAGTCGCCGACTCGATCTGGGGCTACGATCTAGCTTGCCTTATTACACGCCCGTTGCAAAACCCGCATTCGACTGATATACTGTCCCTTGGCCGGTCTGGCGCCGTCTGGTCACAGGTCCTCACTCACTCGCTCCCTCTCCCTCCCCCCGCACTGCCTTGCTCAAGTCTCGTGCTGCTGTAAATCACTGTCCTCGCCCTCCTTCCCGTGTCGTTGTTTCTCCAGACTCGTCCCTCGACTTACCTTCCCTTGTTGCTCTGCCAGCCTCAGCTCACGAAACAGCCAACACTCCACCTACGTCACCGTCGCCATGCCACAATCAAGACCAAAACCCTCTGAAATAGCAGCCGAAGCAAAGCGAGTATGGATGCCTCACATTTGGAAACACTACATTCGAGACTCCAAGACGTCATATCTCTATCCAGATTCTGCACAAATACGAGTCAATGTCGACAAGCGCTCATCACAACGAACCAGAGTCGCGGTCATGGAAGGCGACCCTGTCAACTATGCCCTGGGCTGGTACCAGAGTGCTCTCAATGCGGATCCAAACTGCAAGAGAATTCCTGTGGTCAATGTAGCCAACGAAAAGCGCGCAGGTGGCGACTGGGAATCTGGCCTTATGGCTCCAGAAGAGTGCTTTGCGCGGAGAAGCAACCTGGTCCACGCTCTCACCATGCCCTGGAACGCACAATTAGGCGTTGAAGAGAATTTCTACCCCATCCCACAAAGAGGTGGCATCTACTCTCCCGAAGTGTGTATGTTGGGGTGCTAGCCAAAAGTCCGCCTCGGCACGAGACTCACTACTAACAAGCCACAGACGTTTTCAGAGCCGGTCCGGAACAAGACTACGCACCTTTTGCAGACATGGCCTCACTTCCCGTGATATCAGTCGCTCCAGTGCGGCGTCCAAAACTTGACGAGAGCGGTTGCAAATACTCATTTGCACAAGAACGAGAGTTGATGCGAGAGAAGATGCGAGCAGTGCTGCGCATCGCATCCTACTGCGGCCATCGAAACTTGGTTTTGGGCGCGTTTGGTCTCGGACCAATCTTCCGCAACCCGGCGCAGGAAGTAGCGTGCATGTGGAGACAATTACTCTTTGAGGAAGAAGAGTTCCATGGCGCGTTCCAGGATGTAGTCTTTGCCATTGACAGTAGCATGGTCGGATCACCAAGCAAGGGCTGCATGTCTGACGTGGACATTTTTAGGCGCGAGTTCGATCCTGCCACCATTTGGCCAACAAAGTGGTGAAAGGGTGACAAGATTTGACTATCATTCCCCCTCAAAAAAGACCGTCGGGAATGAGGCGCAACAAAGAAATCAACAGTCGCGTGTGCCACGTTTCAATTACAAGGACACACGGGAATTCCGCAATCAAGGGCAGTACGAGGTTGCATTACGCACATACATACTAAGTACACATATACTACTCACACATGCATGCATACATACCGTTCATGCTGGCAATCACAAAAAGGCGGAAATAACCTCCGCGCAGGCGCAGGAGAGAGACAGCCGATAGAGTGGTAAAAAGAGCGAAAAAGAGGAAGGGAAGGGCCAAAATGGACCTGACTCGGTCATGAAGTCATGGGATGTGTGGTGAGTGGCAGGTGGGCAAGGTGGGGTGGGGGGAGGGGCGGCGGTACCTCTCTTTGGTTCTGCACACAGAGAGATAACCGAGACGAACAAAGGTCAGATCTCGCCGAACCCGACAAACTCTGACCAGGTGGCGCGATTTGGGGCCTTGCTGCTCGATGCTGCGGCTAAAATGCTGCCAACGCCTTATCTTGGAGAGGGGGTGGGTGGGTTGGGAAAGTATAGTGGTAGCCAATCAAGTATTTAATATACACATGTATTAGGTAAACTATGGACGGCAAGTCATCTTTTCTTTTTGCTTTGCTTTACTGTGCACTATGTGCTTGTGGTTTATGAGAGCACATCTTTGTAGTCAGGCATAGTCTTTATTTTTGCCTCCATCCATCCAATTTACTTTTTTGGTGATTTGCTTTTCGCCTTGTTCACGTGTAAAGCGACGTTAGAGAAAGCGGGTCATCAAGTCGCGGGGGGAAAAGGTGACAAGGACGGGAAGGAAGGAAGGGAGGGGAAAAAGAGAGGGAATCCATGTGTGCGATAAAGTGTTTCTAATCTGCAACCAACGCCCTTCCCTCCCCTCCCCCACTTTCCGATTGCTGGTTGCCTTCTATTCATCCTTTCTGTTGACCTCCTTCAGAAAATTCGCCCGATTCGTTCCTTGCTTGTTTCCATACAACCCCACATATCCCAGCCCCGGGTCATTTTTTATTTCAGGGAGGAGGAGGAGGAGGAGGAGGGGTGTGTGCATGTTGCTTGCTGACCGGGACTCCTTTTCCCCGGTTCATCCTTACTTACCTTGCTTTTCCCTTTCGTTCCGCAGAACGTTGGACGGACAATCACTCACTCACGCACTCACACACAGACCCCCGCCGTCCCTTCCGCCGCCCGTTCGGCCGTTCTCCCAACTCGTCTTACGTGCGTAACTCAAACTCTCTGGTTGCAAGGGAAACCCTTTTTACTGTGTATAACTTTACTGGTTTGTTTTGTTTTTTTTTGACTTTTGTTTCCTCCCGTTTCGCCTCGCTGCAACGGCGTGTACTCCGTCTTACGTGCGACGGTTTTTCTCTCTTTTTGAGAACCTCCTGGGGCTTTCAAACGCTCTCTGTTCTGTTTCTGGTGCTTTCCGCTTGCCCCCCCCCCCCCCATGCCCCAAATTAGACTTCTTTGATTGACCACTTATATGTACACATTCTCCAAAAGGAGTCATGACCTGCTTCTTTTTTTTTTTGCCGAAAGCAATAAAGGTACTTGTTTACACATTTATATGTAGGTATTGCGCTAGCCTTTTTTCCTTTCTCCCCGGACGGGTATACTTAACCTTGATCCTTACCATTTCCTTTCACTTTCTCTCTTTTTCTTTGGTCTTTGCGACCGAGGCAGAATGCGCACGGGACAAGTGAAGGGCCAAGACACGGGATGTAGATGCCGATGAGATTTGGACGGGGGTGCACTCGCTATGGTTGCTCCTTGATGAATAATGTACCTGGCGGGGCCGTGCGTCTGGAGTGCATGGGAGCTAGAGGGGAATGTGCACGCTTGTTTAATCTTGGTTGGGTATTTCGACATAGTGGTACGTAGATGAGTCGTGGTCATGGGACTGGATGGTTAGTGCACGTGTGTGTGGTAGCAATTTATTTCTACCTGCTAGTACGTAGCAAAAACTTTGCTTGCCCAACTTCGATAATCATCTTTCATTTCGTTGGGGGCACGTATAGTTTGCGGCCTGCAACTTCTCTCGGGGATGTGCCTGCATGGCTTCGGGGCCGGGTGACGACATTGTGCCATGTTGGCGCTTAACATGTATGGAAGCAATAGGGTTTCGAGGGCGCATCTAGTCGGCCTCAACATCCATGTCCGTGTCCATTCGGACTTGGTTTTACTCATCTTTGTAACTGACAAATAAGTTCGCAGGTGGATAGTTCGGGCTTTGTTCTGCTGCATTGGGGCATGCATACTTACCGACTGTGAGTACATGTGCATGTGCATGGGCCCCTTGATTAAAGAGTTGTGGAGAATGTGATGGGTGAGGGGCACTTTGCATGTGATGCATGTTGGAGGGTGAAGAAGTGCCGACTTTGTTGGCCCTTTCACTATATGCATCCTTGAAGTATATTATGGCAAGGTTTGGAGTTATATACCATTTTGAGTCAAGCTGGCTCTCGTTTCTGTGGTGCACGCCATGCTGATCCTGCTCATCTGCAAGCGGGCTAGGGAATCGTGTATATTTACTACTGATACTACTACTGGTACTACATATCGTACATATTGTACATGGTCATGAGCGGCGTCAAAGGAAAAACAAGACTACTACTCAAGGCATATGAGCAAATCTTTGAGTAGTGCCGCGAATTACCTGTTCTGACTTGGTAGAGGTAACTGCGGTGCTGTAATCTCGCCGCCTTGCATTTCAATTTTTTTGATGGTTTGCTCGCGTTGGTAGTTGACCACTCGTTGTTTCTTGAAGTATTCAACCTGGTATTTGTTAGCATTGCTCTCCCCCATCCATCCCTGCGGTCCTAGACATGTGATGCCGTCACCCAACACTAGACCAAGTAGCAACTCACCCAGCTATGTGCGCAGTTCTTCTCAAATTCCTTGTCCAGCTGTCCACAAAAACTTGCAGCTTTTTCCCTTCCAGACTTTGTGTTTATGCTATCCAGGATGTTGTTCTTGTCGAGGCATTCGAAAAAGGCGTCGCGTGCTGCATAGCATTGTTTGCGATTTGACCGTGAGGGTGACTCGAATGCGCCGCCTTCTGTCTTCTTGACGCCGGAGTCGTCCTTTGAACTCGAGCCGAACCAGCCCATGGTTGTCGAATGTCAAGTTGCGGAGAAGGGCGCGGCGGAGTCGGAGATGGAGGCGGAGGTAGGAGGTTGAAGCTGGCGCACGTGTCAGACTGGGGCGGTATAAATACTTTACATGAATTGGATTCCAGAATTGCGTACTTTGGTATAGTGTATGGCGCAAGGCTCTTTGGTAGAGCTGGTATGCAGGGCTGTCGGTATTAATGTAGAGCAGAATGTCGAATTGGTGCTTGGCAAAAGTTCCCACGCTATGACATCGGCGCTGACGCTCTACGTTTCGCCGAACCCTTCCAGCGAACCATCCGCGAACAGGCAACCTTGCCAACTAGTAATACAGGACCAACCGACGTGACCTTGGGACTCTCCACTCCATATGCTCATGCCATAGCGCATCGCCTGCGTATTCATGCCACGCCGACGCCGCCCCCCTCGACCCGGTGCACTCGCGGATCTCTCGCCAATTCGCATCCTCTCCCAAATTGTCCTCCTGCAACTCGCATACTATGCATGCGCCGGGATCCTCATTCTCTTCACTGCCCTGGTAGCGGGCAAGGAGGTCAGCCTAGATCTCCTCTTCAACTGGCAGAGCCTGAGCGGGGATACCACGGTTGGATGGACATTGGGCCTGGTCTGGATGTTGAATAGCCTCGCCTGGTAAGCCCTCACCTACGCGCCCCGTGGAGTTGTGCAACCGTCTGACATGCCACAGCGCCATTTTCATACTACTTCTCATCGCCCGCTCCAAGCTTGTTCTTGACTTTGCCCTTACCGTGCACTTCATACACTTGGTCGTCACCTCCTTATACACGCACGCGATACCCGCGAACCTCTTCTGGTGGGCGCTACAGATATGCAGCGCGACCATCATGACTTCTTTGGGTATGTGGGCATGCCAGTGGCGGGAATTGAGACCCATCAACTTTGGAAGCAAGACGTCTGCGCGACCGCAACCGCAACCGGCGGCCGAAGAAGAGGGCGGCGAGTCTCGGGGCAGGGGCAGGGGTAGAGGGAGGGATGGCGCGGGGGAATACGAAATGGTTGGCATGAATGAAGGGGACAACAACGTTTGATCACTCCCCATCCTTTGCATAATAGGCGTTTGGGTTCGCCTGACTTGGACATATCGATTGGCATCGAAACAGCATTTTAATATACCCGGAGAGAGCATAGAGCATTATACATTAACATTTGGATCAGACGTCAAACGGTCTGTTCGGTCATCATCACTGTGGCTCGTTAACGGCACTCGAAGCTTTGTATCGCTCTGCCTCTAAGAAACCATTCCGACGAACTATCTTCGAGTTCGACTGTGCCGTCCCTCAACATGAACCACGGTAGCTCATCTAGCTCCCCTTCACCTTTCATTGCCTCTTTCTCTTTGGCATCCGTCTTTGGCGTGATTCTGCACATGATCTTGTCTAGGCGTTCTAGTGATATCGAACGGTCCTCGACTGTGACTGCCATAGCGATTTTGATAGCGCTTAGACGATTTGGTATATTAAGACCTAGCTATAGTGTCAGTGGCTCTTGAAGAGGATTAAATGCTGCTACAGTCTACAGATAAGCAGGGAGCTTGTCCGAGACGTGCACGTGGTTGGAAGCTCCAGCCCCAACGGCAAAGTAACTTACCAGCGACGATCCGTGTATTCAGTGGGATTTCTGCCAGCTTTTGCATTTTGCTTCCGCTCTCAATAAATGCCAACATGACGTGGATGTTGTTCGACTTGAATCCACCTGCTTGATGATCCGGAAGAAGAAGAGGTTGCTGTGCTGTATGTCGTGGTATGCTGGCAGCGAAGACGAGAGACGCGTACGCGAAGCTGTATATGATAAACCTGTTGAACATGGCTGAGGTATGGTGTTCTGAAGCAAACAGTTGTATTGAGAAGGTGGCTATCTATATTTCCAGGCGAGTTGTGGCGCGTGTTGTGCGGAGAAGCTGCTGTGACCCTGAAACCAGACGATATAACCCCTCTCCACTTATACTTCCTAGCAACAGTGCCGAGGGCCTAGATGTAGCGCATATTAGGCTCTTCTATTGGACCCAAAAGACTAAGTGAGAAGGCTAGGCCATTGTCGGTAAATCGGCATCGATGTTCTCTTGGTGCTATTTCCATGGATGGCGCCAAAATGCTTCCAATCAACATGGTTTGGATTGGCGGGAAGTATAATGCATTCAGGGTATTCGTCGGATTTGTTCGCCAGATCCTCCGGTGTCTCCTCAGATAATGAAACCCCAATACTAACCAGCAATGTGATTAGAGACACCGGTACGCTGCTCTGGAGGTAAGCTGGCACGCGACCCGACTGCACGACATGCCCTACTAGCGCGAAGCACGGACGCTAGTTTCTTAGAACGAAAACAATCCCTGCTTCCAAAGCTTTCCTCACCACCAGCCTCTTGGTATCAGATGCTGCATTGATCTACCACTAACAGTTGTCAACTAATGCAAGCGCGCAGCGTTAGATCCCACAATGAACCCGGATGATCAATACTTCAGGCAATGGAACCCTGAGCATCATGAGGACGATAGAGGCTTCCCACCTGTTCCGGGTATCTTCGAAGATGATACCTCCAATTTGATGCAGCCAGCTGCGCAACATAGCAGACAGCAGTATCCTGTTCATTTTCCACAAAATGGGCTGCCGTTTCCTTCCCACCCAGTGTACCACCAACCTGACTTTCAGCTTTCTCAATTTCACCATCAACCGCCGACCCGGAATCCGTACATACCTTTAATTCCACTAAATGCCGTAGAAGATTTAGAAGAAGAAGAGCCTTTGCCACCTTTTACCAGTGGTAATTTTCAAGATCCATTTAACAGGGCTTATGCTACTAGTGGACCGGCGGTCTTTGAAGGGTTCATCCCAGCGAACCCTGAACAAGAGGACGAAGATGAGTATACGGAAGCTAGTGAATTTCACTCTTCGATTTATGATCGCGAATTTGAGAGCTCAGAAGAAGAGGAAGACGAAGACGACGAAGACGAAGACGACGAGTATGAACGTATGCTTGAAGAAGAGGAAGAGCGGGAACGGCTACTGCAAACTCAGAAAGACGACTCTGAAGTTGACGCAGACTATTCGTCCGAAGATGCACAGCAAGATGAAGGCGATCCTGACGAGATGGAGCTGGGTGTCGAATTCGAGGACATGGAAGGACGTGTCAGGTACAAGAGAGGGAAAGGTAGTAACAGAAAGTCCACCAAAAGCCCCGCGATGGGTGGTACCATACCCACTTCGAGTACTCGAGGGAGACGTGGGGGCAAAAGAGGGCGCCCTTCAACCAGAGGGCGGGGTGGTAATAGTAGCGCTAGGTCTACACGTGGTAGAAAGCGAGGGAAACCTGGAAGCGAGAAAGGTCCTCGAGGTCCCCGCGCTGTAGCCGACCCCGGCGCAGAATGGAAAGCCTTGCAGCAACAGGCCAACGCCAAATTCATCGAGAAGGATTATGAGGCAGCCCTTTCATATGCTCAGCAGGCTATCCAACTCAACCCAGAGATTTTCGATGCATATAATATCGCCTCTGAAATATACACTGAGATGGGTCGTGAAGAAGACTCCATAGCTGTACTGTTAGCTGGAGCGCCAACAAAGCGTGACCCTGGTCTTTGGCAGTTCATCATCGAGCGTATCCAACAGTTAGACCCGGAGCAACACCCACGTTTCACTGATGAGAACAAGTCGGCTGCTATACTTCCATGCTTGAATGAGATCATCCTGCTCAATAACGACTACGAGGCTCGCAGCCACAAACTCGAAATCGAAGCACAGCTAGGGCGTTCGTCTAAGTGCGTGTTGCTGGGCCTTAAGATGCTCAAGACACGTAAAGAGCAGGGCGAAGATCCGGACACCAGTGTGCTGAAGATCATGGCAATGATGGGCACTGCATCACCAAGGCAGACCAAGATACATCTCCACAAGCTTATCGACAGCTTTGAGGAGGCTATTGATGTGTTCACGCAACCCGGCCGGGACCCAGTCACGAATGACCTTGACTGGGAATTAATCAATATCTATCTTGATCTATTAGACAGAGCAGGCAGTTACGCTAAGGGAATCACAAAGCTGAAATCACTTTCGCGATGGAAGCAAGGCAGACATGCAGAGACGTTTTGGGATGAACTTGACGATGACCGCGAGTTTGATATTGAAGACGAGCCAAGACGTGTCGCTGTTCCACAGTTTGTGCAGAAGTCCCAAGATGCAAAGTATGGCTCAACTCTTCCACTAGAGATCAGGGTAAAACTTGGGTTGTTCCGGCTGCGTAGAAGTAAGGATGACTTCAAAGAAGCTATGGTATGTATAGTAGTGGCTGATGAAGTTGTACATCCGCTGATTGTAACAGCACCACCTGGAAATGTTGGAGCCAGACGATCAAGGCCCAGATGCCCTCATGTGGGACTATGAAGATCTCTTCCGAATTATCGGCGATGCCTTACATGCTACTGGCCACGACAAGGATGCGCTACGTTTCTATGAGCCATTGTTCAACAATGACTCTAGAGAGTTCAATCTTATGAGCTACATTGGCTTGCACACTTGCTTCAAGAATGAAGGGCGGACTGAAAAGACGGCAGAAGTTATTCTTATTTTAAAGAAATGGCCAGCGAAGAGTTACGATGACCTCGCTGTTCTTGCAAAGTTCTTCGAAGATCAGGGCATGTGGCAAGAAGCTGGACAGCGTGCAGAGACCATTTACCGCGATAAGTATGGCCACAAACTCAAGGCTCTGGGCTTTCAGGCCTACGATGAGCTCAGAGTATACTACTACAACCAACGTAGACAGGCTCGGGGTAGGTATGCTGTTCGAAAAAGCACTGTACGGAAGAACAGAAAGAAGATGCAAAAAGCGACTGGACAGAATGACGAAGAGGATGATTCGGCGAACGAAACGGGAAACAAGGAGCTCCCAGGAATTGTCGCTCCTACGGAACGACCCAAGAAAGGTCTGTTCCGAACAAAGAGGACCAAGGCGCCAAAGATCCAAGTATTCCTTGATGTGCGCGAAGAAGACGCCGAACCAGCACCCGACGCCGAACTCAGGCCGGCTACGATTGAGGGCACTGATGTGCCATATCGGGCAATTACAAATAGACTATTCCGCGGAAAACTTCAAAAGCTTGCTACCGACTTTGCCGACGATCTGAAGGCTGCGAGAGCTCAACATCGAGAAATTGTCTCCAGTTTCAAACGACTAGATGAGATATGGGAGCCAGCAGAAGATGGAGACGAAGAAGCTATCAAAGAAGTCTTGTCGATTACCCGAGAGCTGATTGAAGAGTTTTCAACATTTGACTTGTTTTATTCGAACAAAAAAGAAGACCTCATGACCTACTTCCGACGCGTAACAGCCGGAGACCTTTGGAAAGAATCAGCATTGATGGTACTTGCTGTGGTAGCGAATAATGCTGAGGACGGCGAGACAGACCCTGAACTCCAAGAACGACCTAGTACACCCCCGACTGATTTCTGGGGCATTCATTTCGACAAATGGTGTGATGCATTTGGCCGTTATGCCATTTTGCTTGCTGGCGAGGGTGATGAAGAGCAATGTTTTGCTACACTCGATATTGCTCTCCAGGCCAATATCTTTCACCGCTCCCAAATCTACCATCGGCAACTTCAAATATGTCGACTCACCTGTGCCCTTGCAGCCGACAACTCACCACAAGCCTCTATTGCAGCGCGTTGGCTTCTTAAAGAATACCCGTTTGGTACCGACCTCTTCCGTCTATACAGCTCCGTCAATCGTCTATGCTCTTTTCCCGAAGGCTTTGCAACTGGTCCCGCATACAAAGTACTCATGCGCTACATAAAGACGGTTGACTACGCACTCCTCACCCCGAAACAACGTATCGAGTTTAACTTCAGCACCAAAACTACCAAAGGCGGTTTCAGAAATAATGTCAACATCGAGGACGTGGACAAAGTCAAGGGCCACGACCCCGCGCTCTTTGCATTATACGCACACGTTCTGATGTGCGGTGGAAGCTACATGGCAGCGCTAAACTACTACTTCCGTGCGTTCGCTCTTACGCCTGAAGACCCAGTAATCAATCTAGGCATAGGCGTAGCATATATCCAACACGCTATGAAACGCCTCTCAGAAAACAGGCAGTACCAAATCCAGCAGGGTCTGTCCTTTGTCTACAGATATTACGATCTCCGCATCAAAAGCCCACACACCATTCATCGCCAGGAAGCAGAGTTCAACGTCGGTCGCATGTGGCATAGTTTGGGCCTGGTTGCACTGGCGCTCCCTGCATATGAAAGATGTGTTGCTCTTAGCGAGCAGGTGAAGAAGGAAGCACAGGACCAATGTATAGATGGGAATTGGGGGTGTGAGGATTTCAGCACCGACGCCGCATTCGCGATGCAGAGTATCTATGCCATTAGTGGAAATTTCGAGGGCGCGTTGGAGGTTACGATGAAGTCGCTAGTCATTGAGTAAATTAAGAACAGTAGCTTGTATCGTGTGAGTATCCTGAATTAGCAATAGTGATTGTCCTTCTCTTGGACAGTCTCATGTACGCCTCTGTCCAGCCCAAATTTCAAGTTTGATCACCGTTTGCTATTGATTCTTCATGAAAGATGCACAACCTTTACTAAAAAGAGTAGCAGGTCTAATGTGGTCAAGCAGCGATTGCCAGCCTTGTTGCTGTTGGCGACTGCGGGGTTGCGTGCACAATAACACAGCCCCCTTCCACTTCAGCTCACAGCACATCCCATCCCAAGGCTGAAAGCTCCAGCACTTCTCTTCCTCTTCCTTTCACGCATCTTTACTACAATTAAGAGCTTACCTGTTGATCTATTCCTGCCAAAACGCGCGAGCGAGAGTTTTCTGGCGCCCATAATCAACAAATATCTTCTACGCAAGCACTATTGCAAAACGCCTTGGTTCTCTTCCCCATGAGAGCCCTAGAAGGCGTGATTGCCTCCTCAGACACCCTGTTTCTTATAGTCTATCTACAGCATGGCTGCATTAGTTGTTCCAAAATCCAACGCATCGTATGTCCGTTGAGCAAATCATCTAGTCATGCATCTACTAATACTTTTCTTCGCTTCAGCACTAATCTCTGGACCGAGGCTATAGCCCAGTTACCTGCCGAACACAAGCACGGAATCAACTTTGCCCAACATGAGAAGATCGATATTCTCAAAGATCTACGCGAGAAGGCCGAAACATCAAGGAATCAATTCATGAAATCGAGATGGAAGTACACTCGCAAGAGCGGAGAAACGGTCATAATCAGGGATGTTTTGGAGAAATTTCTTCGATGGCTTGATGTGTTCAAGGAGATTGGAGATGTGGCTGTTCAGTACGATCCCACGCATGCTGCGCTTCCTTGGGCGGGTATTCGCCTCATCTTGCAAGTGAGTGATGCATTGGTTTCCAAGAAAGATATTGACGTAGCTTCAGATTGCCTTGAATGATACCGAAAAAATGTCCTTGGTCATGGAAGATCTTACTTGGGTATCTGAGCTGATTTGTCGTTACACTATCGTAGAAGCTTTGTATATCTACGATTCATCAGCGGCTTATGAAGCGCTACAGAAAGCTTTAGTTAAACTGTATTCAAAGATTCTTCTCCACCTATCTAACATAATAGCATACTTTGAGCAGGGGACTGCAAGTAAGTTTCATCCTCTACGTAGAGAGCATATCTGTTAATGAAAACTATTAGAGCGAATAATAAAGAGCGCTCTTCTTTTCGACAAATCGTTCGAGTCATCTCTGGATGAGATTCATAGAGCAGAAGCACAGGTAAAGAATTGTATATCTTTGGCCGAAAGAAATGGTGAGTACTAGCTGGTTTTTTAAGAAAGCTTCTTCGGCACTAGACCTTGAAAACTTCTTCCTGCGACTTAGAACGTGGAAAGAAATTTGGTTTTAGTACTGGAATGGTCTTCACTATCTAGGATTTTTTTCTTGGATTTGGGGAGGGAGCTATCTGCTTTTAATCATCAAATCCGCTAACGATTTGGCAGATAGTATCGAGAAAAATGATAAGCTAGCAGCTCTACTGAACTCCATGAATGCTCCACTGAAAAGAATCGATCGAAATCTTGAGCATGTGCAAGACAATCTTGAGAGTAAGTGACCGTGGTATTCGGTCGAAAAGCAGCTCACACACACAGGATCGGAGCGCACGAAAATTCTTCAATGGCTCTCTTCTGAACCTTACATGGGACACCACAAACAAGTCAAGAAAGATCTCCTAGCTGGGACTGGGATGTGGCTCTTGGATGACGCTATCTTCAAGAAATGGAAGGACGACAGTGCATCTTCCATTTTATGGCTCCATGGGATCGCTGGCTCAGGCAAGAGTAAACTTGTGTGAGATTTTTATACATTGTGTATTCGTGAAGAACTTGCTGATATTATCAGGTCAATTGTAATCGACGATGCGATGAAGAATTTCCAGGCTCGAAATAGCCCGCAACCAGTATTCTTCTACTGTTTAAGAAATCCAGCAGAGCCTTTACGGGAGAACCCTAGAGGAATACTTGCTAGTATTGCGCGCCAACTGTCAAACACGGAGTTAGGGATGCCTCTTCTAAAACCTACAGTCGATATGTACAAGAGTGAAGAGAGTCAAGGGTTTGCGTCCGGACAGCCCGACATGATAGAAATTTGCAACCTCATCACGGAGCTCATCGAAATCTATCCCCAGACGACGATCATCATAGATGCCATGGACGAATGCGATCCAGAGACACGATGGGAGCTACTTGAGTATCTGGAGACGATTCTCAAAAACGCATCTAGTCTGGTCAAGATTTTCGTTTCGAGCCGAAATGACCAAGATATTGTATTGCAGCTGAAGAGCTACCCGAATCTGGAGATAAACTCTATGATGAACCAGAGCGATATTTCACGGTTTGTCAAGAACGAGACAGAACAGCTGATTCAGCGTAGAAAGCTGCTATACCGTAGCAATTCGCGAGATGAGCTCAAGGAGCTGATTATTTCCAAAACCACCGCAAGTGCTCATGGAATGTAGGTCTGACTACGCATACTCAAATTTCTTGATTTTGACATCCTCCTAGGTTTCGTTGGGCCAGCATGCAATTGCAGTATCTTTGTTTGTTCACTGAAGACGACGATATCAGGGCTGCCATGGGGCGACTTCCGCCCGATCTGCGTGAGCAATACAACCAAGTCTACAACAAGCTTTCAACAATGCCAGGCGATTATCGACAGACCATTTTCAAAAATGCCCTGTGCTGGTTGTTATCAGCTCAAACCACGCTTCCAACCGATCAGTTCCTAGCCGCAGTAACGGCAATTCCTCATGAAGGCAAAAAAATCACGGCTTCTCAGGAAACGATTCTTGAGTACTGCAACAACTTCATCATTCATGACTCACAGCTTGACACGTTTCGCTTCGCACATCTGTCCGTGCGAGAATTCTTGGAAGGAAGACCTGAGTTCAGTGAACCATCGTCCAACAACTTGATAGCGGAAGCTTGTCTCTGGATCGTACTATGTAAAATTCCAACTCCAGCAACCCAGAAGCTCTTCCGTCATGTTGGTTGGAAACCCGAGATTGAGCCCTCCGTAATTGAAGCACTTGATTATGCACGATTTCACTGGCCTACTCACTGCAGAGAAGCGGGAAGTTGTAGAAAATCCGGCGCCTTGAGGGCCGTTTTGAAATACCTGTTCTTGGATGAAAGAGACAAAGGGAAAAATTCATCCATGGCTCTCTGGATGCAGAGTATGACCGACCTGGAGGATAAATTTCAACCTCAGTACCAATCGCTACATGAGGTTCTGTATTGTAGACCCAACAGCGACTCTCTATCACAATATTTGGGGCTGTTTATCGCCTGTGCTTTTGATTTCGAGGAGTTGGAAAAAGAACTCTTTATCAGCGAAGCGCTTACAGCACCCTACAGAACTGTGGAAGGGAGAAGTATTGGAGGTCTCGCGGCTGCAAATGGAAGCCTCGCAATACTTTCTCATCTTGTTATGCAAAAGGAGTTTGGAATTAGGCTTGCCACCGAGGTGTTGCGTGCTGCTCGTTCCGAATATTGCAAATATACGGCAATGATCCTCGTCAACTGGAAGGTAGATGAACAAAGTAAGAGGATAGTATTGACAGCAACTGTTTCATATATTCTCCTGGAAGCGGTGGAGGTTTTGCTCGACTCATGGGAAAACGTCAAGATTACACAAGAGATGATAGTGGCAGCGATCAGAAACCGAAATCAGCCCACTAAACTGGTTACCTCCCTCCTGAATCGAAGTAAGGAAACCATTACGATCACACATGAGATGGTATTAGAAGCTGCCAGAAACAAATCCCAACCTGTTGAGCTGACCGAATTCCTTCTGAACCGAAGTGAGGGAAAGGTCGAGATATCACACGAGATGGTATTAGAGGCTATCAGGAACCGAGCCCAACCTGTTAATTTGACCAAATTTCTTCTGGACCGAAGTGAGGGAAAGGTTGAGATATCATACGAGATGATAGAGACAGCCCTTGGGAATGGAACCACGCCTGTTGAGTTGACAAAATTCCTTCTGAGCCGGAGGAGGGACGACGTCAAAATCACACAAGAGATGGTAGAAGAAGCTATAGGGAATAGTGAAAACACAATGATTTTAGCTCAGGTTCTTCTAAGTCAAGGCAGAAAAGAGGCTATGATAGCACCAGAAAATTTCGGTACGGTAATCGAAAGGAATCGCGAGACTATGAAGTGGGTGGAACTGCTTCTCGATGAACTAGACGAGGGCATCACAATTACTAAAAAGACTTTCAAAGTCGCATACCGTCAGAATGACGAAATCTCCTTTATTGAATGTCTCCTGCGTCGACAAAGAAAAGATTTACCAATAGCAGCATCGGCAGTAAAATACGTCCTGCAACACTATGACAAAGACGTAGTACAAATCCTTCTCGACCGTTGCGGATTTGACAACGTTATTACGAAGGAAACCATCAAAGGTGTTAGAGAGCGTGAATATGGCGCAAAAGACATGATGTTATCATTGATAGATCAGCGAAGAGATGTGATCGACAGGCTCTTGGATGACGAACAAGAGGCTTATGCGGTTGAAAAGCTCGGACGAAACCTCTATCGTATTAACTTTCACCATGACGGTGGTTGGACATATTACAAATGGAAAGAAGACAGGTGGGAAATCAAGTAGTACAGGATTGTACGAGTCGAGTTGCCAAAGATCGGGTTGAAATCGTATTTGCAATGTACCGCGTGTTAGTTTTCACAGAAGTTATGCGATCACCCTCTTAAAAAATCAGAGAGAAGAAGAACAACTTACTTGATAACATGCATCCCACATCACATCCAGCAATGCATTAACAGAGCTTGTGAATACGCAATGTCACACCACCCAAGCAACAACCTTCCTTATCATCTTCCACTCGCTATCCTTTCCTCTTTCACACTACAACCACTCACAGGAACCACCCTCAGCACTCACCATCTCTATTCACATATACAACAAAACATCACTCCTCCTGCAATCGCGTCTCTGAACCCATCACTCTTTGAACTACACACTAAGATACATATCGTGCCAGAACAGCAATATCGTGGGAACGAGCAGAGGGGTACATAATGCATTCATTTCTAAAGGCGACGAATTAAGGGGGGGAAACCAGAAACTTTTGCTTGGGGAATCATGTAGTAGTGAGATGGACTACGAAAACAGTAATTCGAGAAGCCTTTTGTGCTAAAGCAAATAAAGTAAAGTATATTTTTAATCAAAAGGCGCTCTGTCCCTTCGAAAACAAGAAAAAGACGAGATCAAATCAATCATTCCATTCATCATCTATCAAAACCACCCTCCCTCTCCCGCATCCAAGCAGCTTACCCCTTCCTAACACCCCAAACCCCGCCACCAACCCTCACCACCTTCCCTTCGCCCTCCAACTCCTCGAGCAAAACCCCCACTTCCTCAGCCCCATGCGGAAAGCCTCCCTGAACCATCATCCGCATCATCATCGCAATGCGCCCGACATCCATATTCCCCTGGTTCGTCAGCATACCCATGATGAACGCCGTATACACATGTTTCTTCTCGTTCAGCATTTCAGACTGTGATTTGATAGTCGTGGTGGCGGCACCGGGGTCCGCTTGCAAGGTCGCTAGTTCTTCTGCGGCGGCTGCGGCAGCATCGGCATCGTGGGCGCCAGTTTTCGAAGTGGGTTTGGGGAGGGACTCGATGACGGAGTATGTTGATGGTGGGTGGAAGCGGAGGATGGATTTTCCGACCCAGAAGCTGAGGGCTTGGTGGAGGAGGGATTCGTCCATTTCGAGGAGGGATTCGAGTTGGGAGATTGTACGGGTTGTGCCTTCGCCGGTTTTGCTGGCTGTAGTGTTTTCCTCTTCTTCACCGGGTTGTGGCTGGAAGGCGTGGATGACGCTGACTTGCCAGGGGGTGAGGTTGTCAAAGTCTTCGGTGCGGTCTTCAAAGGTGAGGGTTATGGAGCTGGTGCCCAGGGCGTTCATCCAGCGTAGCTTGCGCATGCCCTTGATGCGTTCGAAACGTGATTCGTATTCTTTTTGCAGTGCACTAATTTGTTCCGGTACTTGGAACGTGTCATCACGGAGCTGTGGCCAGAAGAATGACGATAAAATCTGTGCGTTGAGTGTCGGGCCTGGAGGTGGTGCAGAAGTTGGGCCAGAAGGTGTTGCTTTCTTGGCTGATCTTGCTGGACGGCGAGGCCGTGGAGTTCGTGGTTGACGACCATCTGGTGTTCGAGGTTGTCTACTACGCTGATCTGGTGTGACTAGCGAGTTTGAAGCTGGTACGCTAGAGGTTGTGCGTATCGTGCTGTTGATACGCCTGGATTCTAACATATCGCGAAGCATGACTTCACACGCCTGTAGCTTGTCATCTCCCAACCGCACCTTGATAAGCTCCAACAGTCGAATCTCCTTCTCGTACTCGGGATCTTGACATTTGAGCAAATGCTCTCCGTAGATATTCTTAAGCTCATTGATAAAATCGTCCCGCTCCCACAACGTCAGGAGGAACCAGATGACATCTTCGACCTTTGACTTCTTGTAGTCAGGTGAAGCATCTTGCGGTAGCGGCTGCCAATTCATGTCGTTCCAATTGAGTTCTTCGTCGGCGTCTTGTCCAAAACTTGCAATCGGCTTAGCCATCTCACTTGCAATTTCGTATGATAACTCGCTGTTAGAAGAGAATTTGCTGCCGGTATCGTCTTTGAGATCAGTAAGCAGACTCAGTATGATGATACGGGCTGTATTCTCTCGCTCCTTCAGATACCGCCGAATTGGTCTTGCTACTCGTTCAAGCAACACTCCCTTAGGCTCCAGCTCATGGAAAGAACGAATAATGGAAATGTACACGTTCAGGATGTATGTCGTCGTAGCTCCAGGATGCAGCAGACGTCTTGAGACTTGTTGCGAAAAGCTTGACGTAAGATGCTGTTTTGCATTTGCCACCTTGAGATACTCTTTGATATCTAGGATGGCGCCCATACTCTTGTCCCAATTGATTACAAAATCAAACAAGTTGTCGACTCGCGCTCTACCCAACCTGCCCAACGCCATCTCCTGCCACGAAGACACTTCAGTCGGCAGGATGTTACTCTGTTCGCATCTCAGGCATTCCAATACTAGTTCGACGAGCGGGCAAAAGCCGTCCTGAATCCACATCTTCAACTGCGGCACAATCGTCTTCTTGGAATACCAGTCAACCTTGAGATAATGGCTTCCTATAAAGGAATCAATCAGCTTTGTCATGGCATGGGCGAAGGCCTTTTGGGCACTGTCACCACCGAGTCCGATGCGCTCCAGCCCTTGTAGTAAAGTCGTCATTCGCTTCCTGGTCTGTTGCGTGTCATGAGACATGTTCCTTGTCTCCACACCGTCATGTCGGTTGTAGATGCGGAACAGCCTACATCCCGCATCGTACAAGACATAACTCAGCGTCTTTGAGTATCGTTGCCGAGGCAGGCAGTACGCAAACACAGCTTGTATATCGCTTCGAAACTTCCAATCCGCTGCGCTTACAGTACCAGACTCGTTTGTCTGCGTATGTGTGTTCGGATGAAGCGTCGAGCTACTTGCGTTCTGCTGTATAACTTGCAACAAGTGCTCGGTGAAGGGTTGAAGGTACACGCTCTGGGCCTGTTCAAGTATATGCTGTGTCTTGTCGAGTAAACCCCAAGCGCGGCGTAGCTCAACCTCTTCCTGCCATAGGCGCTCCAATCCCGGTCTCACATGATTTGCAAAGTGCAAGCGGCACTCATTTGTATACCATTCCACCAGGCTTTCTTCATTTGCATCCTCAACCCTGCCTTCTCCAACCAGCAAATAGTTTAGGGCGTCTTCCACCTCCCTCGTCCTTTGCATTCGTGGGGCAATAGACACGTCCTTTGGCAAACTCAGAAATCTCGTTGCACAGCTCCACGCACTGTTGCGCCGGACCGCTCGGTGCTGGCCTTGTCCTTGGCCACGGGCATCGGTATTGCGCAGAGCATACGGATTCCCGAACGAAGTTCCCGGCGCAGTAGAACCTAGATCCGGTGTCGCAATCGGTGTGGGCGTGCTGTGCGAGAAGGAGAGGACGGGGAAGACGGATGCGAAGACTAGGGTTGAATGGTCCATTGCGGAGGTGCTGCGGAGGCCCCGCTATGCGATTGTTTACCGGTGTGTCTGATGTGGCGTAGGCGGCTTCATGAGCATGCGGATCACGTGAAAGGTATCAGGTCTTTTCCTGGAATTGGCTGTTTTCTCACCATATCGGTTGGCGAATTGTTATCGCAGGGTGGGCTGGTTTCGGTCTGCCCGCCTGCACAAGGGTCAGTCGCGATCCCACATGGAGCACGGACCAAGTGCAACGCGTATTCACGTGGTAGTATGTCTATTGTAGTAAAAGAGGGCAGGGCACTGACATGACTTCAAGTTCGCCAATACAACATCACCGAGTTACAGTCCGAAGATATCATATCTTGCATAGACCTGCCATCGTAAATTCTATTACTATATAGATGTGGAAAGCGCACACCGCCATTGCGCACTCTCAGTTCCTTTAAATCCGGGGTCCTGAGACCATGCCTAGTATCATGCAACCCGACCAAGGATATCTACCATATACGCCATCCGACGCCGTTGCTCCATCGCATCATCATTAAAATATCCCGTGAAATACTTACAACAATTGCCAATACCTGTGTCGTAGTCTTATCTTCATCATGGCCTCAACACACCATGTCGCCGTCTGAAAGCCTCCACTCGCTCCTCATAGAAGAGAATCTCTCTAACCCTGAGCTTTGGACCTTTCTGCGAGTCCTGTATAAAGGATTCATCATCGCTATCACCCTCCGCTTCGTCGCTGACATCGCTCTCCGTCTCGTCGCCGCCAGGCGGTACTGCGCCTTCATCCATGCTGTCGTCGTCGTCATCCTCGGTGGCTTCACTCTCATCATCAGATAACATGGGGTCGTGTGTGGCGTATGCAGAGCCACTACCATCAGTATGCATACCGTCATGTCGCAAGTCATAGTTCGATGGCCGGTTCTCCAGGATCTCAAAGCACTTCGTGGACAAGCCCATATAACACAGCTCGATTTCCGGTCGCAAGTGCACAATGTCCAGAATCTGGTAGGCGAGCTCACGCGGATCAATATTACTTCCATGAGCGTGGTCGGCTATGAATGGAATGTACAAAGAGCGGATATGAGGAATGTACGGAAGACGTTGGAGAAAATGATGCTGCCTGATGTTAGCCAAGCCCGTTGGTAAGGATCAGATATAACATACCCAGTCTTTGTAGTCAATGGACACTGCCAATTCGCGTAGGCTATTCATGCGACCGCTGGTTATGAAGGTAAGGATTTCCCGGTTCAACATCCACCGTCTCCATCTGGAGCTCGTCGTTGTGTGCCCATCAGGCCCCTTCTCCCCACTGTCAATCATCAACTTTTTGAGACTGGCTCGGTGCCTCTTCAAAGGTCCTTTGTATATCGCATCTACTGTTACGGGAGATGAGTACAACCGGCCTTCCTGAAGGAAGAGGACCTCGAGGCTGTTGGGTGCCAAGGTTTCTTTTAGGAAAGAAATGAGCGATGGTGAGACTGTGTTGGTATGAATCCGCTTCAGGTTCAGTTGATATTCACAGCGTAGAGTGTACGAAGCCTTGTATGCTTTTGACGATGATGGCGAGCCAGGATAGGCAGAGCGAGGCGTGTATGCTCTTCTCAAGATCTTCCACAATTGTTCATGATTGCTGCAGTTCAGGAGAGTCAGGGTAGATAGCATGGACCAATCAAAGGCTCTACGCAGCACAGGGACAGAGAGGGGGACCCGTTCCAGCTCCAAAACCTCAAGCTTCAGCTGACCAGTCAACAAGGGCTCAGCAGAATCCTGAGATGGGTCTTGCGCATTAGTGTTTTGCCTATGGGGCGAAGGCCTTGTGTGAGCCTTGGAGGCTGGCTTGTCTTGATGTGCCGGCTGCGGGGCCGGTCCTGCACCTGCGGGTTGGTCATCGTTGAACAGACTTACTCCTTCGGTTATAGACGAGTCGTCCATCGGGTTACCAAAGTGGTCCACATCTTGGTCGGCTTCGCGTTCATGCAATGAGAGCGAGGCTATAGATGGCAAAGGCTGTGAAACAGCCGATTTCGTCGGTGTTGCTTCAACTGACCGCTCTGTAACCCCCGCACCGCCCTGTTTTTGGGAAGGCGGCTCTTCTGAATGACGCATATTGTGTATACGTCCAACGAGAATACCCAACACACCGCCCAATCTCTTTTCGCCTATCGAGCATGCTGCCGCTGATGTCGTGCTGTAATCGACCTGCTGCAGACCTTCGCCTTCCCACACGGTCACCCAGTCCCGGTGCTGAGCATGCGCCGCGATTCCAATCCTGAGTTCGCGAAGCTTCTTCTGTGATCGTGCAATCAGAATGCTCATCTCATCGAGGTACGGCAGTTCGTCAATATCGAGGACGCTCAGGCTTTTCAAAGCGGGGATCACGGAGAAGGTGGGGTGTTCGACTCGTTCCAGCACGGACAGGCTTGTAGGCGGGTATTGTGGGACTGGAATAATGGGCAGTTGAACGGTACCGAGTCCGCTTGGATGTGTAGTGTTGGGAGGCGGGGGTAGGTTCTGATTGTTGAGGATCATAGGTGGCGCTGGCGGAGGAACTGGCGCATCGATGGTGTTGTCGTGCCATCGGATCCAGAGCCGCTCAAGACGGCATTCTTCACCGTCACTCCGATGTGCGAGACTCGACAGTGCCAGCCAAACGTCGCGAAGCACACCAGTTGGCATGTCCCACACAAAAGTCTCGAGGTTTATCATGCGCGCAACGGCAAGCGCTACCAATGTGCCCAGCATCTTGCCGCCCTCCTTGGTGATCATGTACTCTTGAACCCATGCCTGCGGCCCATTGCCCAGCGAAAACTTCTTTGTAAACTGTCCGTAGTAGTTTCCGAATCGGCGCTGCGGGACCGGGTATGGGTTGGCGGCAGTCCTCAGGAGTGAAGTTGGCGTCTGTCCCTGGAGTCTCAGGCGGTGCTGGTGGGGGAAGCAATCATCGCCCATGACCAGCGTCGCGAGACCGTACGTGAGAGCGTCAACGCCAGCACGGGGCTCGTTGTGGGTGCTTTCGTCGGGCCATACAATGTCGAAGCGCGAATAGATGCATGGTATGGTCAGCCGGTGAAGGGCCGAGTGGCAGAGACATAGCGACGTCAAGTCGTTGGTATGCGGAAGCTGTAAAGTAAATGGTCAGCATCCCCGCGCGCTATGGGGAGACCACGACGGAGGCTGCGCGTGGCGGGGGGATGCCTACTCACCTGGTGAATGATTTCTTTCAAAATATCCACGGGCAGGTCCAGCAGCTTCAGCGGGCCCTTTGAAGCCTTTGCCTTGCCCTTTTGTGCTGGCGCCGGGTCAGTCAAGGGCGGCGCACCCACCGCACCCGGCGCGGGCGTACTCGTCCACACGTCCTCTGGCGATGGCTGGGAGCCCATTAGTTGCGCATCGTCCTGCGAGGGCGAAAATGAGCGAGCAAAGTCGGCGTCTGAAGGCAGCGGCGACGCAGTAGTGGGCGTGCCGGGGGTGGAGAGCGGGGAGTCGGCCATGGTGTGGTGAGTCCAGCAGCAGTACTACTTGCGGCATACAAGGTCCCTGGGGAGGGTGGAGGACCAGGCGCAGAAGCAGCACGGCAGTCGTGCTCCTACATGTATGGACGTGAGGTGTGCGCAGCCGTCAAGTTTGGGTGTTGTGGTGGTGCTGCCAATTGACGTGGACGGCCAAGAGACCCTGGTTTATCCCGGTGCACATCCGCCCTGCCTTTCCTTTGCATTTGCACATCACATCAGCCTGGTTTCCTGCGCAACCGCCGCCCGCGCCGCCACTGTGCCTCGCACGCCATTCCCCCCACCACCATATCAACCTTTGCCCTGGCCATCAGCCCTTGGCACATGCATCTGAGACAAGCCCACACGACTCCATATATGACACGACTCTCTCCGGTATATTTGAAAACATGAAAAATTCGCGCATATACAATTGCTGCCAGCGGAGCCATACCCCAGTCTGGATGTATAGCAGCCACGCCACAGCAACTTCCATACATACAGCCATCCAACGCCCTTATCAAGTGGGTATAAACATAGATGGAATCCCTGCCAAACTCCACGCCTCACTTTGCGATTAAACTCCCTGATCGCCAGGAAAACGTCTAGTGTTAGCGAAACCCTATTCGCACCCACTTCTACTCCCTCCTCAACCCCGGCTCATGCTGAGCGCCGTCTGTCCCCGCTCGGGATCAGACATCTTGATGATCTTGACGTCAGACGTCTGGTTGACCTGGCTCATCGACTGAGGCGTAATGAAAATGAACTGTCGGCCAATCGACCGTCGCGCTGCCTGAATAATCATGTTCATGCTCCGTTCGCGATTGACACTGTCCATGAAAACGTCACTATACTTTTTGTCAGTTTGCACAATACAACACAGTCCCAGGCCTACTCACAACTCGTCAAGGCAACGGATCGGAGAGCCCATTGCATCCCACAGTGAGAGCAGAAGGCACACGGTCGAGTATGATTTCTCTCCACCCGAAAGTGTCTTTGTTTGCCTGCCATCCCCACTTCGTTCCATGATATCCGGTTGAACCTGGACAGGGTCAGCAATGCACCAAACGAAAGGGTATGTTGCACTTACATGGATGTCGAGAAGAGCCTTCTGGTGATCGATACTCAATGTGCCCCTGAACTTTCGTTCGCTCAAGAGGTAATTGAAAGTGACGCGTGCTCTAACAGAGATACCAGACCTAAACTGCTTCCATCGGTTGCGTCGATTGTTGAGGGTGGTGATCAGTTGCTGGTACAGGTCAGCTAGGTCCATCAGAACATACGGCCTGACTTACGTTGCGCAAATCCCTGATGTTATCAAATTCCTGCATTGCATCCTTGTGTTGCCTCTTCGCTTCATTCGCCGCTCGTAGTAGCTCATCTTGCGACCCACCGAGTTCCTTCTCCGACGCTTTCCTCGTCGCCTCTAGCTTTGCCAGCATCTGACCAAGTACCTCAGAGCTCTTTCCTGCCGGCACAGGAACCCGCTCCGCGCAGACACCTCTAGCGCCTTCGATTACCTCCTCCAGTTCTTTGCGTAACTCTTCCACACTATTCTCCCATTCCTTGCGCACTGCTTCCGCCCTTTCAACCTTGGCAATAGATTCGTTCTTCTCCCGGAGCTCATCCTCTCGCTTGCTTTGGAGTTGGCGAACGGTAATGTCTGCCTTTTTCAGCTTGAACTCGAGTTCCTCGGCCTTAGCGAATTTCCTGTCCATGTCATCTTTGTTCGCTCGGTTCTCCTCATTCAGTTCGATTTTCCGAGTTGTTATGTCTTCAAACACACCCTCGAGACTTTTGAATTCCTCTTTCGCAGTCTCAAGTGCTTCCTTGGCAACCTCAATGGCCGATGCGTCAGGAGTAGCCTCGCTCAGCTCACCTTCAAGCCGGTCCAAGTTATCCGAAGCCTGTTGCATAACAATTTTGAGTGTTTTCTTCTCGCGTTCATGGTCAACTTCTCGACGCTTACATTCATTAACCCGCTCTTGCAACTGTCTGGCACTCCCCTCAAGAACTTGTATCTCTGCCATAACTCGAGTCAGGCGAGTTCGCTCCTCTCTGAGCATCGCTTAGCCTATTTCCCAGGAAACTTTGCAGAACTACTTACTGAATTTGAGCATTCTGATCGACTTGCATGCGCAGATTTCCCATGAATTCTAGGATGGGACTGTCGTTGACTTGGCCATTGTTGCTGTAATGGTATACTCGACCTCTTCGGGTATCGCCATCCGCGAATGTAAAGCACATTTTGACATTCTTGGCACGTGGTCCACCATCTTTCAGTAGCCTAAAGCCCTCTGTCATGTTTTCAAAAAGTACAGTTTGTTCTATTGACTGATTGATGATGAGCTGGTTGCGAACAAGGTCATCGTCAAACTAGGTATCAGTTAGCTGAAATCTCCTATACAATACTTACACACATTACGCTTACAGTCAATACTCTCATCCATGTCAAGAGATCTTTGTCAGGCTCATGGTTACTTGTATCAATCGGAGCACGTTTGCCAATGTATATTTGTGCGGACCTGGGGTTGTTAGTATGTCTCATGAAGCTTAGAGGCAAAACACGCACCAGCCTGTCCTGTTCATCAATGTAGACAAAACACTTTGATCATGCTTGCTAGTGACGACAAAGCCATTGAGCGCTTGACCAGACTGTTTTTCCAATATGCGACCCCACTTCGGATCTAGCAGTTTTATGTGATGGCCGATAGGTCCTACCGGTGGCTCTCGAAACCGACGTTCAGATTTGATCGCGTCCAGTAATGCCTTGAGTCTACTGGGATTTGCAAATCCATCTATCCATTCACCCTGGCCTCCTTCTAGTCTTGAGACGACGCTTCGGATGCGCTTTGCGTCTTCGCGCGCATTTTGGACTTTTTGATTTGCATTTGCCAGCTCTTTTTTAGCCGCTTCAAGCTGGGCTAGCAGTTGCGGGCGACTAACGTCATGAGATGCGTACGCCTCTCTGGCTCTGTCACACTCGACCATGGCTTCGTCACGCTCACGGACTTTCTCGGCGTAAAGACCGTTATCAGCTTGCGCCTGTCGCTGTCGGTATTGCTCTATTTGTTTTTCGTATTTCTCCACTTCTGATCGCTTAGCAGTCAACTCGCTTCGGGCTTGCCGTTCATCAGATTGAAGTTGCTTGAGCGCCGCCTTGACCTGATCAAATCTTGCCCTGGCGTCTTGTAACTCTCGATCGACGGGTCCACTTTCTTCCGTAAGATCAGCAACTTTTTGTTTAGCAGCCTCGTAGGCCTGGTCAGCACGTTCATAACGCTCTGCTGCTTCAGCCGCTTTCTGCTCCCGTTCTCGTATTTTAGCCTGCGTTTCCTCAACTCCGGCCTGTGCGTCCGCGACCTCCTTTTCTTTTTCCTGGACATGAGCCCATGCAGCCTGTCCTGCAAGAATTGCTTCCTTGGCCCGTAGAGACTCTAGGTTCTGGGCTCTCCGCGCCTTCTTTTCCAGCTCCTCCATGTGACGCCGTAGAACACTCAGATCAGCCTCCTTGACCTCGGCCTTCGCATTCATCACTTCTAAAGACTGTTCAATCTGCTGATAGTCCCTATTCAGATTCTCGAGTTGAGTGCCTTGGAGGAAGAATTTGTACTTGTCCTTGGGAGTGGAATGATTGAGAAATTGCCTTGCCATATCCTGCGTCAAGACATTCATGGGATTGTCAATTTGCATGGAGAAGGCGTCGAGGATGTCTTCAAGTTCTGCCTTTTTGTTTGTGACAAGCTTGCCGTTTCGGTCCTTGAGTTTGAAGCCTGACGTTCCGGATCTGCTGAAGTGCCGCTCGACAATGATTGAGTCGCCATATTGTGAGGGCTTGTACGCAAGTGGTCCTTGGTTCTTAATCTTGACAGTAACAGAGGCATAGTCTTTGCCTTCTTTGATCAGACTCTTGAGATTTTGTGCGCGATTGGTCGCTGTAGCCTTTCCACCCAAACATATTGTAAGTGCAGTGAGTACGGCACTCTTGCCACTACCATTGTGCCCTATGATGAAATTGATGAGCGGGCCCAGAGTGACGGTCAAATGCTCATGGCACATGAAGTTTATACACTGAATCTCCTCGATTATACCAGAATCTGTTGCGATATTTTGCCTATTCGCAGTCTCCCGCCGTTCTTTCTGAACTTGTTGTGTCGCCCATATTTCTTGTGCATTCCGTTCCTGTTCGTCTTCTGCGTCCGAAGTATCGCTGCCGCTCGCTGCACCAGATCGTTCGTCGGTGGATGACTCTTCGCTGCTGTTTGGCTCAGATGGGCGAGGTCTTTTGTTCTGCATTCATGTGAACCAGGCTTCCGGTCGCAAGTGAAGACGATCAACCTACGCGATTATCACGGCCAGTGCCGCTCGAATTGACACCATTTGTGTGGGCCCGTGGGCGCTTAGCGGACATGACTGCAGTCAGTACAGCATCTGCTGTAGTTGTAAAGGAGTGTGGTTGAAGGTGACGACGGGTAAGGCTGGATGCCCACCGAGAGTTGCTGGTGAGGTAATTTGGAACGCGCTCCTTCCCCGCTAGAAGCGTTTATGAACCGCGCTAGTGCCCGCGTTGTACGCAGCGCCACATGCCACTTTATGCTTGGAATGGCAAATACACTGTACCAGAGTAGACTCGTTCAGGAAACACTAGTTTGTGACTAATAGTCAAGATGTGGGTTTTATAATTACGGATTTAACAATCAGGGGGAGATTATTCACCTGGGTGAGCATAGATGTATCACGTGATAGCGCGTTCCTACGCGTCTCTGTGGAAGACGTACTGCATGTTTTGATAGAGAGCAGGTTATGACCAAACAACGACAAGAGTCATGGAAACACAAATCTAGTTGTTTTTGGTTAGGTTCAAATCGTCTATATAGGTATATTGCCTCAGGGTTTTTGTGGAAGAAATCAAGATAGGGCGAAAAAGAGCATCTACACTGAGACTGCCGAACAATGTGCAATACCGTAACAACGAAAAAAAAAACCCTCGCTATGCAAAAGTCGCTGGACAGAGTACGGTAACAATACTGAGTCTTTCTACATGACAATCTAATTTTTGCTATTAGTGAATGGTTCTTGAAAAAGTAATTAGGTTGGTCCCGACTTACACAATCGCCGTCCTTGGGTGCCTGTCCGATCCCCATCTCGTCGAAAGTCTTAGGTCCCTTTCCTGGTCCTGAAGAAGCCGTTGATGCAGGCTTGCTAGGAGGAGTCGGTGTAGCTGGTTTGCTTACAGGCGTAGATGGTTTGCTCGCTGGTCCTGGCCCTGGCTTATGAGGTGGTTGTTGCTGCAAGGCTTGTACCCTGTTTGGATTGGGCATGTTGTCAGGCCCACCGTGCCGGCCAGCTGAGCCAGGGCGTGAAGATGTCCTACTCTCCTGGCCCGGCTGGACTGTAGAAGGCCGGGTGTGTTGACGGGGCTCGAGAGGTGCGACATAGCCGATGTCAGGCAAAGTAGGTGCTTTCTGAAGCGGTGCTCCTGACTGCTTTTGCAATTTGTTCCGCCCATCTGGCGCGCTGTATCCAATATCGGGGGGCTGGGTGGTTGCTGGGCGGTTTTGCATATCTGGACGCTGAACACTCGGCCCTCCAGGCTGCCTGTAGCCTGCTGGGCCACCTGGCGGTGGCTGTGCACCACGGCCAACGTTGGGGAGGCGTCCTCCTCGGCCCATATTGTCCACGCTGGTATGAGGTCGCATCGGTATGGGTCCCATGTCTTGGCCAGGGCCTGGCCGTGGATTACCGCGTCCATATGGGTCGTTTGGTGGGAATATGTTTGGGTTGATATTAAAAGCCGATGACGGTGGGCGAGTGCTAGATGCTCTGATTTCTGGGGCAAATCCACCAGCCATGGTGGGGCGTTGTGGGCCTAGCCGTGGAGGGCCGTTGTCCATTGGGTACGGCGCTGCTGTAGATGGGCGGTCATAAGGCGCCGACATGGGCGCATTTGCGATCATGGGAGGCTGGTCAGAGATGGGATACGGTGTTGTGCTATCGCCTCGGCCTGGTAGTCGACCACCTCCTGGTGTGGCAGGCGAGGCATCCGAACCGTAATCAGAAGGGCTTACATCGCTGATCGATGCCATAGGGGCATGAGGTTGCTGAAGCCTTGTTGGCCGCTGTCCCCGCATGGAGCCGTGCTTTGACTTGATCATATTGATTGCGACGTTTTCATGGTCCTTCTTTGACAATGTTCGTGACAATTTCGATATGCTCTCTATACGCGCGGTTGCGTCTTTGTTGCCGTTCTTCTCTGCTTTTCCATACCACTCGAGGGCTTTGTCAAGATTGACTGGAACATTCATACCAATCTCGTGGAAATAGCCCATGGCAAATTCTGCAGTGGCCAGACCCGTCGCTGCTGCTCGTTGAGCATATTGGAACGCCAGCTCTTCATTCTTGTTGAATTCTCCCTCGTGTCCACACAGGAACCACTTGCTGATAGCCATGTCTGCTTCAGGCTCACCCTGTCTGGATGCGAGCGCATTGTAGTGCAAGGATAATGTAGGATTGAACTCACAGCCCAAGCTGCAGAGCTCATAAGCAGAGCCCATTTTCAGCTGAGCCTTTGCGAAGCCAAGGTATGCGGCCTTCTCGATGTTTTGTCGTGCACCTTTCTCGTCATAGGCCAAGAACGCCTCAGGAACGCTGATCTGTGGAAGTTCGCGCGCTTGAAGCATACCCAAGACGTAGGCACCTTGGGGAGCATTCTCATCTGCAGTAGCAGCGGCCTGTCTGATAAGTTGAATACCCCGCGCGAAGTCTTGTGGCTGCCCGTGCTGTCCAAGGAGCGTCATCATACCAAGACGGTAGTTGGAGGCCGAATCACCCTGCTCTGCGCCAGCTTTGTAGTTTTGCAGAGCTTTGATGGGGTCGTTTGCCTGCTCGAATTGCATGCCCATTCGATACTCTGCCCTGGCATATCCTTTTGCGGCCGCACGAGAGTAGCATCGAAACGCCTCCTTTTTGTCTGCTCGCATGCCGAATTTACCAAACTCGAGCCACATTCCCCGCATGAACATTGCCTTTGGGTGATGCTGATCTGCCAAAAACGTTACCACATTCATTGCATCCACACGCAGCTGGTGCTCGACTTGTGGTGTTGCCGGCCTAGCCCCCTGGATCTCGGAGATGCGCTGCTCGTGCAACTGCGCAGCATCCACGTATTGTAAAGCATCTTGTGCCCAAGCCAACTGCATCTCGGGATCGTTCGAGTTGAGGACAGGCAAGCGCGCATTTTCCAAGACTGCTTCCTTTTCATCGTCGGACGGAGGGACATTGGGCGGTCTGTTTGGGAGCTTGGGGAAGGGTGAGAAATTGGGCGACTCGTGATGCTGCGCGAACTGGTTGTAATCGTGTGAGGGCTGGTGCTGAGGCTGGACAGGCTGAGGCTGGACGTTGGGTGGTTGTCGAAAGGCAGCGGAGATGCTTCCTTGTCGGGATGGCCATTGATCGCCGTGTGCGGGCAGCTCGTTGGGGTAATTAGCCTGTCGCGGGGAGAACTGCTGCTGCTGCGACTGATTGTAGCCCTGCTGCGTTGGTGACATTGCGCCGTTGATGCCTCGAGGGCCGTTTGCCTCCAACTCAAGATGTGCGATGTTTTCTTGCATGTTCTCGGGCACTTCGGGCATGATCCTGCCGCCAAATCTACGTCAGCCGCAATCTTAGGGCATGCATGTGGTGGTGGGCTAGAACGAACCGCTGGGGCGCAGGGGAGATGACTTCTGGCGAAGGAGCCGGCATATAATAGTCATCGATGCCTCCTGGCACAAAAGTCGCCCCTAGCTGGGGCTGGTTGTGGTAGTAGCTCATAGTGGCTAGGGAATGTCAAGCCTGAGACGCTGCGGCTTCTTGGGATGTTAGCATCAGCTCCTGTGCAAAAGAGACCTGTATAGCCATGCAGGTCCCCGCCATATAATAAGCCACTCTCGCATGTTGGGGTTCCGGAGGCCTTGTTGCATGCCGAGTGACGCGTGGACCAGGAAATGAGCGTACCTGGACTTTGGTGGGGTACGACCCTGAATCGCTGTCGCTAATAGCTGTTACCTTTCCCGCAACCCGTGCGGTCCCCCGGGTCTCGTATACGAGGATGCGGGCGATCTTGCGTAGGCGTATGTCGCGTAAAGCTCAGGGAGGAGTATTGATGGCGGATGGTGGCGGCGCTGGCGAGGGTTGGGCGCAGGGGCACAGGTGGGTAGTATAGGTCGAGGGGCGGAGTTGGAGAGAGAGAGAAAGAGGGGGACAAGAGAGGGAGCGAAACACGCAGCGACCAAGAGGTGAAACAGGCGTTGAAAGTGATCGGGGCTCCTAGATTCTGGGCAGTAAAAGATGCCGTCGCTTGACGTCAAGTTCAAGTGCGTTACCTGACTCTGCACACACCCGCGCACTTCCAAAGATCACAAGAACACAAACAGAAGACCCTTGAACGGATGTGCATGGGTCATAACGTCAGTTGTGTACAAACCCCAGGCTCACATCATCTATAACTATCTCGGTGCATCTGGCGCTTAAAACATGATACGCGGATTGGGCTGCGCCGCTGCGCCATACAATCCCCGGAGGCTGTGCACTAATAGTATTCAGCGTCGCGTCACCCCTTTTGGCCTCTCTGGCATGACTTCTTGGGTGTTTGAGCTTGTCAAACTCCGGATCTAGCGGCATGTTGAGCGTTTTTTCTTCTGCGGAGATGAGACATTACGTACCCATGTCCATATGTATTCGGGCGCAGTATTGGCTTGCGTGGCTGCATATGTTCATGACTTTGCTACTATGATTAAATCGAGACTCGGGGTAGAGAGCCATCACAAATATAGGTCCACCATGATCATCATCATGCTTGGCATCGTACGTTGTTATTTCGTGACAAGGGAAAGACAATATCCTGCAGATAGCGGCTACAGGCATGTCAAAAGTATACATATCTTAAAGACGACCCAGCCAACACCGCCTGCCGCTGTCCCAAGGCAGTCGCAATGACGGGTATGCAAAGTCAGAAAGTGACCTGAACGGGGCGCTGTTACCGCTTAGTGCACCATGACATCTGCGCCATGCTGTTGTTGTGCAGCACCGCCAGACTGTTGGCCGGCTGCCTTGTCACCGCTGGCAGCACTTGGCTCGGCCTCATCCATTTCCATGTCGTCGTCTCCGCCCTCCTCGCCCTCCTCCTCCTCGTCATCTTCCGAGTCTTCAATGTCAATCTCCTCGCTACCAGCCTCAGACTCGGCATCGTCGTCGTTGACGGGGCCGGCAGTGTCCTCGGCACCTGCCATGGCAGCATCATCACCCTCGGCAGCGGCACCCTCGACACCCTCGTCTTCCTCTTCCTCCTCCTCGATACCGTACTGGTCTCCGTCGGCAGTGAGGTCGGCCTCTGGCTGCTCCGGGGGGAACTCGGGCGGCGCAGACTCTTCAGAGTCCCTGGTGGGGTTAGCGGCATTGAAGCGTGCTTGTGCGGGTGCCCAAACATACCATTTGATGGCGAATCGGGTGACTCGTGGCTTCTCGGCAAGAATTTGCCTCTGCACCTTCTCGATGACAGGCTTGGTGGGAGGGTCTAGAGCGAGCGCCTCATCTGTGTACTCGTTGTTCACGTAGTATCCGACACGGACGAACTCGCGCTCATCGTAACTGCAGCTGAGCAGAATGACGGTGACACCAATGATTTCGCTGTTGGGAATGCGCGATAGATCCGGGGGATCGGCACGGAATTGGAACTTGTTGACACCGACTGGCAAAGGCCCAACAAGGACCGAGTCGAGTTCCTGGTCATACTCGTTTCTGGCACCCGTTAGACGCAGTCAGGACAATGGGCGGGGGCGGTTGATGGACTCACGAGGTCGCGGAGCCAACATAGGTCAGCTTCCATTCGAGATCTGTGGATGCGTGTTAGCAGGGGCAATGGACACGCTGGACAAGGGTACTCACCTTTTTGTAGTTGCTCGAGGCATTCGAATGTGATTTCAAACTCGTAGGGCTCGTCGAAGCGCGCGGGGTTGTTCTTGACCTCGACGCCGAGAAGCGAGACGACAGACATGTTGAGGCTGGACGCGGTGGACTGAGTATGGGGGCGAGGTGAGAAGAGGAGGGAAGGATAAGAGTGCAAAGGCAATTGAATTGGTGGGTGTTAGGCGTGTGTGCGTTGGTGAAGGTGGTAGTGGGGTGCAGTCCACAAAAGAGACAACGAGAAAAGGTGTTTGTTATGGAAGCGGTGAGGACGTGCGTTGGAGAGATCGCGGCGGCAACCATCCAGTGGGGATCAAAGACCGCCCTGTCGCGAGTCGCGTGGGCTGCAGAAACGTGACTGGGCGTTTTGGCGTTCGCGTCTGGTGTTACTGTTGCTGTCATCCATTGTTGCCATGACGGGCATGGTCAAGAACCCCTCGCCGTACATTGGCAAGGCAAAGACAGCCTCGCCATGTCGTGACACTCTGTCTGAGCGTGTATGTATGTATGTATGCATGTATGTACACATCATTGAGGCCCAGGTCCAGTCCATCGGCATTAGCCTCAGTAGGCTCAGGAACGCCACAACCACGACCCAACCAATTCCTCCAGCACACTGACAGAAATACTGCATAGACATTGTTTAAGTATACGTACAGAATCCAACGGCTGCCCCTGCTGCAGTCGGTCCGGATAGATGGCTAGCACTAGAGCCATGCGTTCTTCTGATAAGGTTCTCATTCGCCATGTATACGAAACGGACCACCATGATGCCCACCCTCGATGAACAAGGTGTTCCCGGATGTCTGCTTGCTACAGCTGGTCGAGGAAGTCTGTTCACGCTCGCACAAGACACGTCAAGACGGCAAGAGACGACTTGACAAAACAAGCAACTGGACGAGATGAGGCCGATGGACATTGATTACCGTGTAGTAGCAGTCGCAGTCGCTGGTGGTTCCCGGAAGCCGGCGTGGGGCGGCTGACGGCCTGGTGCACCAGCCGAGAGGATTTCCGCGTCTCGCCTGGTCGGAGGGAGTTCTGGGAGGCCCTAGTTAGGACAAGGTCATGAGGGGGTCCTCGTCCTTGTCGGTGCGTCCCAGACAACTCTCTCCTTTGCATCAGTTCTGCTGCCGTCTGGAGCCGCGAACCCACAGATGTACCTACCATCTGCATCCCCTTATCCGCCATCTCGACAGTAGCTCTCCTGCAGCCGTCAGAAAACGTAAAGTCGACTAGCAGCTAACGTACACCACGTTCGCTTCCCGCTTAGTCGGTTCTTTTCCCCGTCGCTGATTTGCTCCCCAGCGCTTCTGGTTCCCATCTTACGTCCGTAAGGCCTTCTACCCTACCCTACCTACCTGTACCACGGTCCCACAACCATCTCAACCCGTCATGTCCAGCGCGTCCCTGCCAAGCTTGGACAGTACCCAATGGCCTAGTCAACTGCCTGGCTTTGAACGCAAGACTGCTCAAGCTCAACCCCGCGTTCGCCGCCGCAATCGGTTGATCACTTCGTGTCTTGAATGCCGAAGAAGAAAACTAAAGTGTGACAAAGCCCAACCATGCACACACTGTACCAAGAACTCTCGGGCATGCGTCTTCATCGCCCAAGGCCTAGATCCAGATGCGCAAGCAAAGCTCGCAGAGGTCAAGGAGCAGATGGGCATGTTGGAGAGAAGTCTCGAAGAAGGCGTCGTTCGTAAGACAGACTCAGGCAACAGAGGCCCTTATGATTTCTCCAGACTGAGCGCACTCCCCGGTCAAATCCACCAAAGTGACCAGGAAGACGATGAGGACACCAAGGACCTTCGTCCAACCGGTTTTGTTACCGAAGACGCTACCTATTACGAAGACGAAGACGATACCAACGACGACATAGTCGATCTTGGCTTCCGCATGGGTAAGATTCGAATAACAGAGCGTATTGGAGGTCTCGTGCGTCCAAAGTTCTCGGATGAAGTAAGTTTCCGCATCTCCCGGGCCGCTTATCGTCAATTAACATATTTGTTTTCCAGCTGGCCCAGCACATAAAAGAAATGCCATTACGCGAAACACCCGCACAGCCAACTATAGAGGAAGATCCCACTTGGTTAGCGCCAAGTAAGGACTATGTCGCCCCATCGTCCAACTTCATGCTGGCTTCCGGACTCGATAACGCATCGCTCGTGTCTTATCTGCCAGCACGATTTATTGTCGATAAACTTATCGCACATTACTGGGTCGCCGTGCATGTCGTTGCTCGAGTCGTCCATCGCCCCTCGTTTGAGAGGCAATATCAAAACTTTTGGATCAGAGTCAACATGGGCATGGAGCCTCGCTCTTCCTTCCAGGCGGTTCTTTTTGCGGCTATGCTGAGTTCAGTCGTCTCTATGAGTGAAGAGAAAGTGCAGGCTGAATACCAGGTTGATAAACCAACACTGGTGAATAGCTTTCGTGAAGGAGCAGAGGCAGCTCTCGCCAAAGCAAACTTCTTGCGCACTACCAAGCTGGAAACAATTCAAGCTTTTGTCATGTATCTGGTAGGTTACATCCTTCATGCGAGAGTCTAAACAGATGCTGCATCGAATTTACTATACATTCGCGGTATTTTTGTACAATGGTATCATGAAGCTAATTTAGTGACTTTAGATCCCCTTGTGCCGTAATGAAGTGTCCCGCGCTCATTCTGCGCTGACGGGATCCTTGATCCGCCTTGCCGAATGCATGGGGCTCCATCGGGACCCTACCTCATACAGTAGCTCGCCAATCGAGATCCAAGTCCGGCGCCTTGTATGGTATCAGATCTGCTTTCTAGATCTCCGTACTTGTGAAGCTGTGGGTCCCCGACCGCAGATCCGTCTGGATGATTATGATACGCGCTTCCCTCTTAACATCGATGATGATGACCTCGATCGCGCTGAGCGTGGTGAGCCTGGCATAGATGTCAGCAAAGACTCGATTCGTTTCACCGACATGACCATAAGTCGTATGCGCTTTGAAGCATACGAAATGCATCGATACCTCTGGAATGAACGCCCAAAATTAGACCAGAAGCGCACGGGCGGCAAAAACGACGTAACCATTACATCCATCCTATCACGTGTTCAGTCATTCCTGGCAGCCATGGAGAAGAAGTATGTGCCGATGCTTAGCAAGTCGAACGCACTACACGTCCTGGCTTCAGAGCTCCATGGTATTGTCTCGAATCGACTGTACGTCTCAATATTACAAAAGTACATTTCTAGTGTTCGCAGCAGAATGCCTGAGCGCTTGCGACAGCTTGTCATGAGCGCTGCGACGCTGATCCTGGAACATGGCATGGCGATTGAGCAGCATCCTATCTTGTCTCGATGGTCATGGATTGTTGGTGCTCTCCACCAGCATCACTGCGCGCTTCTCCTTATCAGTGAAGTGAACATGTCTAAGCCTGACCCTGTCATAGAGCAACGAATCTGGAGATGTTTAGATTACTCGCTCGATCTCCCTCCAGGGCTTTCCAACGAGGAAAAGACGAAATCAGTATTGTCAGAGCTGGTTGGCAAAACTAAGAAATACTCTGATATGAAGCGAGTTCGCGCCCCGAACAACGCACCAAGTGTACCAAATGCGCCACCACAATCTAGACAACAACCCCAAGAAGGCCAGGTACAACGTCAGGAAATTTCACCACCACCCGTGACCAGTGTTGGTCCTCCGCCGCATAGCATGGCAGAAGGGTTGCCCGCACAACTACCTGTGCAACCAGCGCGTCCACCTACCCTACAACATGGTTCTTCACTAGGTCCTAGAGTAAACAATTTCCCCGGTGCTATCCCAAGCGTGGATTGGGGCACTATCGATCTTCCAGCCTCAGTCCCGGTTGCGCAGCCGCCAGTGTACAATGACTACGTCCCCAGCTCTGTTGGCGCGTATCCTCCCAGTATGGACCCCTACGGTGGAGGCAACAACAGCAGTCCGAACTCTGCAATATACGGCACGACTCCTCAGTCGTCAAGTAGCAACCCCATGGACGCCATCAATGAGATTGACTGGGTAAGTCGATTCGCTCAAGCGTGATTATTCAATACTGATACAGAAAACAGAACGATGTTGAGAAGATGTTTGGTAGTGCGCAAATGGACGTGGGGAACATGCTCATTCCGCCATATACATTTCCGCAATTCTCGGTTTCAGACTTGCAGTGGCCTGAGCAATATGGCTTGCAATAGACACGGGCTAGATTGTTAGATGAGCAAGAGTTACAGGTTGTGTACTATTGATATCATTTTGTGTTTGAGAGATTATAATATTTTCATTTCGTTGAATAGCCTCGATGGGGACTTATCTCCCCTTTTGGAACAATCTTCCATCGTGTATCTCGGAGGGAGGCAGAGACCGTATAGCCTCCGTCACGGTGCCATCGCGCTTTGCTACGTCTACTATACCCTCATTGGAGTAGCTTCCGGTGCCGTAATATGGACCTTTGTGAGTCTGTATATCCGCCTTGTCAACTCTAGTGCTTTGCACAACCTTCTCACGTCGATTATCAGCCTTTTCGTATTTCTCAAAGGAACCCTCGGTTAGCGGTACATTGCCAAGAAGAAGCGGCTGTGATGCTCCGTGATGCGCGTCTTCACAGCATCTGCGTAAATAGATGTGGCAAGATACCCGAACCATTATTGCAAGTCCAATCGCGTTATTTTTGTCTTGGTGATTTAGATCCAGCGAAGTGGGTTCATGGGCAATATAGATGGATGGAATCATTCATCACTCATGACTGATCACTTGATGGTCAAGATAGTGAAGCTGGCCATTGTTGTGTTGGCATACTGTTGTCAATTTGTAAGACACTTGTGATTGTTTAACGTGAATGCGGTTAGAGATGTCAAGAATGGTCTACGTTGATTGTGCAAAGATGTTGAGAGTAAACGCCCGGAGATGTGGTGCAAGCTAGATGTGCAGCACAAAGCGGCTATCGCCCTTTAGGGAAGGCGCTGCCAAGGCTCGCTTGTCGCCGTAGGACCACCAATATTGTCGTCCCCCACCACGAGTTTCTGCCTCTCACGAACTTTCCAAAATATCCACGGCAGTCATTCTTTACTACCAGAACCGATTGACTACCTCAAGCACTAGCCATGCGTGAGTATCATCCTTCTGGTCGGCTTCTAAAAAGATGAGCGAAGTCTCTGTGGCTAGGACACCGAATGTGCGCCTGGCCACGAGAGATTTTGCCCTCTTTGACAGCCAGGCTTTTCTATACGGTCATGCGCTTACATACCCAAAGCTCCCAAGTTCGATCCCTCCGAGGTGAAGGTCATTCACCTCCGTGCGACCGGTGGTGAAGTCGGTGCCTCATCCGCGCTCGCTCCCAAGATTGGTCCTCTCGGTCTCTCCCCCAAGAGTACGTTTCCAACGCTCCGCCGCAGACACCGCCGAAAAACAAGTCTAACAAGCCCGTAGAGGTCGGTGAAGATATCGCCAAGGCCACTGGTGACTGGAAGGGTCTCCGTGTCACCGTCAAGTTGACCATCCAAAACCGTCAAGCCGCCGTCTCCGTCGTTCCCTCCGCTTCTTCTCTCGTCATCAAGGCCCTCAAGGAGCCTCCCCGAGACCGCAAGAAGGAGAAGAACATCAAGCACACCAAGAGCATTCCTCTTGATGAGATCATCGCCATTGCCCGTACCATGCGCTTCAAGTCCATGGCCAAGGACCTGAAGGGTACCACCCTTGAGATTCTCGGAACCGCTTTCAGCACCGGCTGCAAGGTTGACGGCCGCAGCCCCAAGGATGTCTCTGACGACATCAGGGCCGGCGAGATTGAGAGTAAGTTGTCGTCTGGGCAGTTTGAAAAGACATGGCTAGCTAACAAGATGCAGTTCCTGAGGAGTAAATGCTTGCACAATGTGCTTGAGGATTACGATGAATGACATATGCCATAGAGGGCGCTACATAGCTGAATGAGGATCACGTTTCCAACCTCGAGGTTACCGTTTCGGAACCGGGGGAGTTTGCACAGCTACGGCGTTTGAGATATTTGATACCATACTATAAAAGTGACTCTGGCATAGGGCAATGATACAATGCGTCTTGCCACATCTGAATTGGTATCTCCGTGCTGACTGTGATGCTTGCTTGTCGGGCCAAGGCTTCAATGGGTAGTGTGATGCGCCAATATCCGGCACGCTGTGGAATAGTTCAGCACTAGCCGCCATGACGATGCATATGCAATTGACATGGAGCAATGGGCAAAGTGATTGGTGAGGAGGAGGGTTATGGATGTCCTTGTACTTAGCATGTACACGGTAAAGGAGTCGTCCGAGTTTTGCTGACATGAAGGATCCGAGCGCGGGATGGTGCATGTTCGGCACTCGCCCTGTAAAGGCCGGGATTGCGCGTCACCGGTAGCCTGTCAACGTGAACCTCACAAGCAGCGGCGCGGAAATGTCAGTGTCTTGCAAACACCCATCGAGCCATGCGTCGACGGCGATCAGACGAGCATCCGCGACTTGAGAAGCAGCTGGCATGGCCGTCATTTCGCATGCGCCGCCAGTACGTGTACTACATCATCGGCTTTGTATTCGCATGTTGGTTGCTGTACCCAACCCACAAGCCCGTACCCGAGCCGGTTGGTGTCGTCAGGATCAACTGGTCAAACTATGCATACAGCGTCTATGCGACGGATAGCGCATCGCTCTGTCACGCCGTGATGGTGCTGGATGCGCTTGGTCGGTTTGGTAGCAAGGCGGACCGTGTTCTCTTTTACCCTGAGCACTGGGACACGACTGTAGAGAGCTCGAGGGACCGAGACAGTCAGCTACTTAATTTGGCACGCGATGTCTACAAAGCCAAGCTGTATCCTGTCAAACCGCTTCAGGTCGCCGGGCGAACAGAGAGTATGTCAGGCCTGCTAAAGCCGGACATTACAGGTGCATGGCTAACGCTACTACAGCTGAGTGGCTATGGGATGAAACAGTTACCAAGCTAATGGCGTTTTCTCTCGAGTACTACGACCGTGTCATTTCTCTGGATTCGGACATTACACTTCTCAGCTCTCTCGACGAGCTCTTTCTCCTTCCTCCTACGCCAATAGCCATGCCGCGTGCATACTGGACCGACAGCAAGCCCTGGCCATTGTCGACAAAGCTTATGGTGATCCAACCCAATGCGGGACAGCTGGAGAAATTCAAAATACTCATGGAAGGCGGTGGTGACAGCATGCTGGTCAGGATGCATCGGTACGATATGGAGATTTTGAATGAACGATATGAGCAGAGTGCGTTGGTTTTGCCACACCGCCCGTATGCTCTTCGCACGGCAGAGTTCCGAAAGCATGAGCACGTCGACTACTTGGGGGATGCCGACGAAAAATGGGATGCCGAGAAGGTTTACAAAGAAGCCAAAATCATTCACTTCAGTGACCATCCATTGCCACCGCCATGGTTCGCATGGCCTGGCGGCAGTGTCCCGGAGATGCAACCCGACTGCGGGGGAGACGGCGAAGGAAGCTGCGCTGAAAGACGGATATGGATGAGTTTGTACCAAGACTTTCGGAAGCGTCGCAAGGAGGTGTGCAAACTACTGAGCGTTCCCGCGGCCCCGTGGGCTTTGGTTAAGCAGCAGGCAGGACTCAATGCGACAAGTACCGAGCAGGTTGCGCCTCAAGCCTCCAGCTGAATGATTGCACTTGCAATGATGCAATGGTACTTGAGTATAAGGGCTCCGCGGGGCTCCGGTCGTATCATTGGACTCAGCCCACACAGTAAGCAGGCATATACGGAGGGTAACTTTAAAGGTAAAAAGAAATGCTCCGGACGTCGAGAGCCAATCACTTGGACCATGAGAACATTTCTTACAGCATAGATGAACGGCAATGGTGAGACGAATAGTCAATCGAGTCAGCCAAGCGGTATACACCTACTACTGGCATCTATTAATAGCGTGGTGGATGAGTTTCTTTGAACTTTATGCATGGCAGTGTGAGTGCGTCGTCTTGGAGTGACGGTCCGACTGCTTGGTTTTCCCAAGACCCATGGCTTGTATGAAACGGCAGACTGAACCATGCTCATCAGCCCAACAGACCTTGCGCAATGATGCGGTGACACGCAGTATCCGCGTCATCTCCTTGCCCGTACCGCGCGCCTGGGCGTTTGCTACATACTCGTACCAACGCACAGCTGAATTGCATCTGCTGGCGGGTTTGTCGACTAGGTGCATATAAAGAGCGGCACGTGACATTAGTCTGGCTGCACCCCACTCGGCGCTATGAAAGAAAAGTGCTGCAAGGCATAGTAAGGTATAGCCAGTTCAACGCTCGCGGCAGTCGACGTGCGCGCACAGCCGAAAGACGGGCGGCACGGGCATCTTACTTGACGCTTTCTTTGGCCAGGATGGCAGCAGAATCTCCGAAGTAACATGCCATTGTTCATCCGACTGCGTCATGCGCTCGGCCAGGTTGAAATCCTACGCGAAAGTTGACAACAAACGGCCCGCGTCGTGCACGCTCACCTCAGACGGTTAAAGGGAGGTTTTGTCGATACGGCCAATCATCCAGACAAAGGCTGGTGGACGTGGGGCGTGTTTACACAAGGTAGGCCGCCAGCGAGCTCCGAGTGCCAGCCGTTTGTTCTAGCGCCAGAGGACGATCTGCAGTCGGGTGGCGGGGGGTGATCATGTTCCCCAAGGCCCCCCCCCAGCAAGCAGCAAGCAGCAAGCAAAGCAGTCAGCTCCTCCGCCCAAGGCCAGGACTGCCATGTCTCAGATATCGCAGCATGTGGAGAAGGAGTGTGGCATTGCAGGGACACTACCAGTAGTGTGCTGGCCGACAGGACGAGCAACGATAGTGTTGCAACACCACGACAGCCACCAGGCACGCGGTACGGCGCGAAAGGGGGGCGAGGATGGGTGTGGGTTGCAGTGGAGAGGCTTGGGTGTGGGTTACGCTATGCAGCAAGGCTGAGTGACCGACTGGCTAGCACGCATTCAGGGGGGGCCAGCGCGCTCACGCCTCCCGATGGCGCACCATGCAGGTTGTGATCTGTGTGGACCTTAACAGTGGAAGTGAATGGACTAGCATGGCTTGGCCGAATACCCCAGCTCGCGCGCCGTGAAAGCCTGGTCTTAGTCAATGCGGCAGACATTGAAATAGTGCCCCTTCCTCTCCACCTCTCCACCTCTCCACCGTAGTATATAACAATCACGCGGCTGTGCACATTCGTTTCCTTTTTCTTGCTTATTGCTCGTCGACCAAGTGTCTGGATTCCTGACCTCACTTCGTTGCTGTGTATTTTGGTCCTTGAGCGTATTCCCTTTTCCTTGACAACAACAATGCGCGACCTCACCCTGGCCTCAGTCCTGACGGCCTCAGCCTTGTTCGCCCGACGAACTGGAGCTGTTGCCGTCAACCCTCTTCCCAAGCCTGCCAGCATTACCTGGGGCGACTCGGGATGCTTTGCCGTCGGATCAATCACTCTGGATGGCCCCGACAACAAGGTGCTTTCTGATGCCTTCAGCCGAATGACAAAGACCGTCACCGACCTCAAGTGGATCCCTGCGGGTATCGAGGCCCCAGTCAGGGAGTTTGAACCTTTCCCCAAGAGTGGGTCCAAGAAGAAGAAGAGGAGGAATACTCCTACTACTGTCTCTGCTGGAAACTGCACGGGCACTATCAGCTCAGTCAAGGTCGACATTGCCGACACCAAGGCTCAGCTCCAACATGGCGTCGACGAGTCGTACAAGCTTGAGCTTGCTGCTGGATCAAGCAGCGTTCACATCACTGCCGGAACTGTCTACGGTGCTCTCCACGCCCTAACTACCATGCAGCAAATCGTCATCAACGACGGCTCAGGCAAGTTGATTATCGAGCAGCCCGTCTCCATTGACGACAAGCCCCTCTACCCTGTCCGCGGTATCATGATTGACTCTGGCCGCAACTACATCTCCAAGGCCAAGATCCTCGAGCAGATTGACGGAATGGCGCTTTCCAAGCTCAACGTCCTTCACTGGCACATGGTCGACACGCAGTCATGGCCCATTGAGATCAAGTCGTACCCAGACATGACCAAGGACGCCTACTCAGCCAACGAGGTCTACTCTCAATCCGTTCTCAAGGAAATCGTCGAGTACGCCGGTGCCCGCGGCGTGCGCGTCATCCCGGAAATCGACATGCCGGGCCACGCCAGCTCGGGCTGGGAGGAAATCGACAAGGAAATCCTCACTTGCGAGGACAGCTGGTGGTCCAACGACGACTGGCCGCTCCACACGGCCGTGCAGCCCAACCCGGGTCAGCTCGACATCCTCAACAACAAGACGTACGAAGTCACCGGCAAGGTGTACAAGGAACTCGCCACCATCTTCCCGGACAACTGGTTCCACATTGGCGGCGACGAGCTCTTCATGAACTGCAACAACTTCTCCTCTCTGGCCCGCGACTTCTTCGCCACGGGCAAGACAATGGGCGACCTCTACCAAGTCTGGGTCGACCGCGCCTTGCCCAACTTCCGCTCTCAAGTCAACAAGACCTTCGTCATGTGGGAAGATGTCAAGATCTCTGCCACGGTCGCCGCCACAGGCAACGTCCCCAAGGACATCATCCTCCAAGCCTGGAACAACGGCCTCGACCACATCTCCAACCTCACCTCCCAAGGCTACCGCGTCATCGTCTCCAGCTCCGACTTCATGTACCTCGACTGCGGCTACGGCGGCTACGTCAGCAACGATCCCCGCTACAACGTCATGGTCAACCCCAACGCCGCCGACGGCGTCGCAAACTTCAACTGGGGCGGCAACGGCGGCTCCTGGTGCGCCCCCTACAAAACCTGGCAACGCATCTACGACTACGACTTCACCCAGGGCCTCTCGGCCGACCAAAAGAAACTCGTCCAAGGCGCCATTGCCCCCCTTTTCGGCGAACAAGTCGACTCCGTAGTCATTTCTCAGAAAATCTGGCCCCGTGCTGCCGCCCTTGCTGAACTCGTTTGGTCTGGTAATAGGGACAAAGACGGCAAGAAGAGGACTACCGAGTTGACCCAGCGTATCTTGAACTTTAGAGAGTACCTCGTTGCCAATGGCGTCCAGGCGACGATTCTTATGCCCAAGTATTGTCTCCAGAACCCGCATACCTGTGATTTGTATCTTAATCAGACGGTTATTACCTAGGTTTTATGGGTTGTTAGTGAGTACATGATGGTGGTATGATCATTTTGAATTTTCATGCAGACTTTTGTGGAATTGTAAGGAGGGGGGGAGGAGGGGTGTTGGTATCATGTCAATCATGGGAACTTTTTTATGTATTTATTATATTTTACTTTCTTCATCACTCTTGTCGTCTTCATTGCATTCCATGGTTCATGGTCATCTATCTCTCTATGCCAACGGCATCCATCGCTGCAGAAAAGGAACGTTTCACATGCCAAATCATATATACCTGTCAGCTGAAAAGGACATATTGCAAAATAGACTTTATCTGAATATCCAACCAAGACCGCCACAGGAGTCTGGATATTTTTGCTTTTGATAAACATGCCAGCCCAGGAAAATGATACGATTGATTTGCTTCCTGATTAGTACCGCGCTATTGGATAAATAGTAAAGAAAAAAAGAAAGTGCAGAAAAAAAAAGAGCCATCATGGCATTCTGCGGCTGAACCCACGTGTACCTGCATCCGCAGAATTATGCATCTCGTCTGTTCTAGTTCAACCCCCCCACCATCACTATGGCGACCTCAGATCCTTGGCTGTAAGCACTTCTTTTGCAGCCTCCATCTCAGGAGACGTAATCTCCCTCTCCCCAAGCTTGTTTGAACCACCTGATGACGACGACGACGAAGATGAAAAAGGTTTCTTCAATACATTCTTGATCTTCTCGCTTACGGGTTTGTGATCTGCAGGGCCATCGTTGATCGAATCATTTGTCGTGGGCGAGTCGGTAGAAGAATGCGAGGTGACTGGCTCTGCAGATATGCATAAGTAAACTGTCCAAGGCTGTATTGGGGAGCGACAAAGTCGACTAAAGCGTACTGGATTTGGAGGTCATTGACAAGGGTTACGAACCTCGAAATTGAGCACTGACTTCGGATTGCGATGAAAAGGTGCTAGTGGCTTCAGGAAGGGCTCCGACTGGTGGCTCTGCAATGTGTTAGCATGCTATCGCCTCATTACCAATCACTGGTGGTTTCTTCTTCTGGAGAGGCCCTTGAATACAACAGCAAGGGTGGCATGAAACAGGATACCGTACCTCTGAACTGTGCGCTCTGATCTGAAGTAGCCATGATTGTTTTGATTGGTTAAAGACAGTCGACCAAGAATAACAGTCTAGACATGTAAATCTGACGTAGCAAACTTGCATCCGTGGCGGGGGACAAAGGTGCAGTAATATACAAACAAGGTGGCGCTACGTCACCGGCTGACTGAGCGTCTGGGCGTCTCGTGGCTGATGCGTGTTGGTATGATGAGATGCTTGGGAGCCAACTTGACTTGAGTGGTTGGCAAACGCATCTCGCCCCGCTTCTCCCGCATGGCAGTGGCTAAGATCCAGATTTTTGAACCCTGAACAACGGCACCGTCTTGGGCCAAGCGCTTGTCAAAGTCGTTCTAGCTCGATCTGGACAGAGACCCTGAGATCTAGCCTTCTTGACCAACTGGGCATGTCGATCGGAACAAGACCAAGGTTTCAGACGAGTCTAGATGATCCGGATGGTATGCTTCCCATTTTCATAGCGTAGACACGGTAGGCGAGCCTTTGTGTCTTCGCTCAAGTCTGCCGCTATTGTCTTGTTCCCACCAAGCGTCTCAGGGTAGAAATATCCAATTCTCTCAAACAAAGCCTTTTCCTTGTCCCCAAGCCGAAGCAAAAGACCACTGAGCCATCCTGGGCCGCCCAATTTAATACAAGGCATAATGAATAGACGCCTCTGTGCGTTATCTTCAACCAAATCAGTGTCTTGCATAATGTCGAGCCAGACACATATGGTTGAAGAATCATCAGCATCATCTTCAGTGGTTTTATGTTGTTGAGAGATAGCTTTGCTATCACAGGATATATACCACGAGGTTTGAGACCCTTCGAGTTTACGCAACCTCGCTGGTTTGAGGGTCCCGCGTAGGTCTAGCCAACCTCTGGTGATTGCCCCCGTAGTATCCTCGGTTGCATAAAATAGTGCGACATCCTCCACGTGTATGAGTAGTTCTCGACCCTCCTCAAGCAGACTTGATTGTATGTGTCCATCTACTGACGCCCAAGACCAAGTTGGTGATCGATAAACTAATGGACGAGGCAATAAGTCGCGAGGTACAACGCTCCACAACAGCGAGTCTTCCAACTGACTACGCCACATACCCGCTACGTATGTATCTTCAAGACGAGCCATAAAGAGCTTGGCTACACCAGAAAGGGCTATCAACTTATCCGTTGAAACAGACAAGTCCATAATAGAATACATGGAAATAACGTGACTATACCAAAAGGTTCTTAAGTGCTCTCTATTTCTATCAGATAACGCAGAAAGATCTTCTTGTTTCCAAAGCATGGACTTTATGGGCTTGTGCCCATGATGCTTTCTAAGACCGGGGAGTCCTTTGGGAAATGTCTCGCATGCGGTGTGCTCGTTGCATTCGAAGAAAAGCTGATCACGACAGAAATGCAGGTTGCGCGGGGCCAGGAAGCGTTCTTGAAAAACCCAGCCACGGTTGTGAAGAGGAGAGTTGTCCAGGTTGCGACCGCACAGCATCCAGTCCGTCATTAGATAGTTAGCGTAATGTGGTCCTGGTTTCATATCTTTTGTATTGACTGCAACACGCTGACGACCTAGAGGTAATGGGGGATGCTGTCGAAAAAGTCCTTTTGTGCCGTTATCTGCATCTGCTGCAGCAATGTTGAGATGGGAATGCATGTATACCTTGTCCATCAGACTTGCTTCATGATACCAATCACGAAGATTGTCTCCCTCTTGGATGATGCATAAGGAATCTATCCATAGGTATTGAATCCCAAGTCTTTTGGACGCCTGGATGGCCTCCTGGAACGTTTTGGGCATCTCAGCCACCAAAAAGCGGTGGTTTGGATCGGACGCCGCTGACTTTGTAAGTTGGAGAGGTCTTGTACTGCCCCAGCGGTGACTCAAAGTAGCATAATGTTCATCGGGTGACATCTCGGCTGTGTGTATGAGCCGTACGTAGCCCTCCTTTCCATCAGAATCAACTAGATGCAAAAGACGCGTTGGATACCATGGCGTGCCATCTTTATAGGAATTACATCGCGAGTGTGATTGAACGCAGTCTCTCAGCCACATGGAAGCCAGCTCAAAAGATGCATTAGAAGAAGTATGGTCAGTAGTGGTGTCGCCCTCTGGGTAAACATCACACTCCAATTCGCCTGCTGCTTGATCAGTGTATGCACTAAATATGTAGAGGAGAAACAGACCATCATCCTTTTCTAGCATGAATGTACCTGCCTTGTGTGAAGATTCGGGGAACAGATCCCTGTGGAAATTGATAATAAAGTAGATCGATTCTGCTCCCGTCATATATGTCAACTGAGCAGAAGTGATGAATTCTGGGTGCAGAGCATCACCGTTAGTAGTTTCAATATTACTAGATTCAAGATCACGCAATGATTTTCGTTCAAAATCCGAATATCTGTCGAAAATTGGTCGGCAAACAGGACACCCATCCTCTGCTGATATAACCAATGATTTGCGCGTTGAATGGTGAAGATACTGGCCACGATACTGTCAAAAACCCACGTTGACCATTTATGATTTGTTAACCTACCTCGACAAATGGTACAATTTCGCCGCAAGCTTCCAGCTCGCTTGGGCTTGTTACGGACCTAATGACATGGCGACGGTGCTGAAGAATGCTGATACAGGTTTCGCAGAACATTTCTGAAGGATTATTCTGGAGAGAAGCTGGCGTGGATGTCGGAAGAACAGGTGTGGTTTTATAGCCTTGTCACCCCGCGCTTTGTGCTGGCGAATTGGCAGCAGCCTTGAGCCGCTCCTTCCTCCCCTCCTTCCAAGCCTTGTCGAGCGCCTCAATTTTCCCACCCAGAACCTGGACATTGCCTGGCTCAAGCATAATCACTCCTCTTCTTACATCAAAGTCCTTCAAAACCACTTTCGCACCCATGGCCATGTTTGTGTGGAGGCCATCGATGCCTCTTAGATCCATGGCGTAGATCTTGAGGGCTTTGGCATCCTGAAGGAGAAGCTTGAAGGGACCTTTACTTTGCGCAGGCGCTGCAGCCTCGGTAGCAGCCTCGTTGTCTTGTTCGACTACGCGTACAATTTCTCTTCCTTTGGTCGTCTCGCCCCGCTCTTTTGCTTCAATGGCTTCGACTTGGGACCAGCGTGAGTGTCCGATATCCTCAATGTCGAGCACTTGGCAGACGATAGGGCCAGGAATGATGCGAGACTGCGTATTTCCATTGAGCACGTCGCTAGGGAATACCGAGCTGGGCAGCTGACTTAGGGATTTTGTGATATCGGTTGCTAGTAGACGGAATAGTAATGTCTGCTTTAATGCGGGCAGTGGTGTATTCGGCCGGGTGGTAGAAAGAAAACTCTCGAACCAGGCCGCCGTAGGATGGAGATGGCGGACATTGAGATGCTGGGTTAGTTCAGCTGCAATATTAGCGGCCATGATTGGAATCTTGTACGTTTGTGAGTTTTATGCAAAAGTCATGTGTGGAACAGTTGTAGTACTACTATGTAGCCGACGCGACGCGTAGAATGACGTGGGGCTCTCCTCGGCCCTTGACATGAAGCTCCAACGTACACTCTCTAAACTCTCCTAAATCCCCAAATCCTGCAGCACATATTAACAATATGTCGACAATAGCCTCTCCCCGCCCCAGCTCGTCCGTCCGCACCCCCTCATTAACCCGCACATCCATCGACAGCAGCTCGTCGCACCGGCCACCCCCGCAGCCCGCCCGCCGCAACCGCGCCGCCCTGCGCGAATTCTATGGCCTCAAACCCGCACCCAAAGACGTAGGCGCCGATGTCAGGATATCCGAGGAAACAACGACGAACCCATTGGGACCCGAGGAAGACGAGACACTGACGGAGCTGGACGCCTCGGACTTCAACGCCGAAGCCTACGTGGAGAATCTGCTTGCAAGAGAGGGGCTCAAGGGCGTTTTGAAAGTAGAGGCAGACTTGATATCACGTACGTTGGTTCAGCGCAAGCATAGGGCGAAAGAAAGAATGGACAACTAATTACGAGAATAGAAATCCGAAATCTTGACAGCGACCGCAAATCTCTAGTCTACGACAACTACTCCAAACTACTTTCTGCCACCAGCACCATCCGTCGCATGCGCGGCAACATGGATCCTCTTGCACCTACCACGCACACGCTTGGGCCTGCCATATCGCATATTGCCGAGACAGCTGCGGCACTGTCGTCGTCGCTGCACGAGAGTCACCAGCCGAAACAAGAAGGACTGGGAATCAGTATGCGGGGAGAACAAGACACGGCGGAGGCAGACAAGAAGCGAAGGCAGAAGGAGACTGTAAAGTGGGTGCTCGACACGCCAAGACGGCTGCAGATACTGGTTGACCAGGAGCGCGAGGAGGAAGCGGAAAAGGAGTGGGAGGAGGTTAGTGCGATACTGGATAAGTGGAAGGGGGTGGCTGGTGTGCAAGAGCTCAGGGTGCAGTGCGAGGCTATTATGCAAGAAGAAGAATGAGATGGGTCCTGAGTCCGGAACAAGCGCGCGAAAGTTCCGTGATCCCTACCCATCATCAAAGGCACAGTACAGTGCGCAGCCCAAGAAAAAATGAAGTCGGCAGGGAGCCCTCCAAACCCCCAGCATTTCCAACCCCTCCCGATGATGTAGCCCAGCATCACCTAGGGAAACGGCCCAAACTGTGGTTGTCCAGGACAGCGCAGTATGTACATCACTTTATGCACCAAACTGCATATATCACTCCAAGCCGACTCAACACAAGTGTGGAAATGACGTCTCGCTTCCCAGCAAACTAGTCTACTTGGCCCTCCCTCCCTCCCTCCACTAAGTGTAAAAGTCAATAAAGTCTTCATTCGTTAGTTCCTTTGGGGAGAAAGGAGAGAGAGAGAGGGGGAACCCGAAGTACGGTAGTATATCCCGAGCCGGAGGGCGTTCGCTCCCAGCCAAACTAAAATAAACTTCTTTCCTTAGCAGACAAACGAGAAGAGAGAAAAAAAAGCAAAAGAAAGTAGCGGTAGATCAAAGCAAAACGAAGAAAAGGAAGTTAAACTTTGACCAAGTGTGCTTTCGTGAGAAGAAGCTCCCAAAAGGATATATGATTGAATTCAGATAAAAATTGTATACAAAAGTGTTGTAAAAAAACATCTAAGAGGTTATATCGGCGCATTTCTAGTTTGACTGAGCGCTCGTGGTATCAAATGCCAATTGTAAAAAAAAAACACACACACATAAAACGCCCGTCTATCATGCAAAAAAATAGTAGTAAAGGAAAAAACGTCGGAAGGGGCGGATTTTAACCCCTCTTTTCCGCCCGCTTTTTTCCTTCTCCCCCGGGTTCCGGAGAAAAAAAGTCTCTGCCCATGGGGGATTTTGAAAAAACAAAAGAAAAGAAAGGAAAAATAAAGTTTGTAGGGGCCTAGCCGATTCCGACACGGATTAGCCAAAGTTAACGAATGTAAGTAGAAGCCCAGAGGCTCGACCGGTGAAAAAAAAACAATGAGAGATGGTAGTTCCGAAAACGGCAACAGAAAGCGTGCGTGTTTTTTTCTTTCGTCGGGAATGGCCCACTCGTAAAACAAAAGCACAACGTCTAAGCAACGCATTTCTGCATGACTTGGCCATGTTCTGCATGAGCATGCACCGAGCGGACGCTGAGTGGTGCAACGTGGCTGCTGGTCGCACGCTCCAATTCCTCTACAGCAGCAGCCTGCTGGTTGAGCAGGTTGAGATACGTCTGCCAGCCGATTGCCACGACACCGCCGAAGATGCTGCGGTATTGAATGGGCACGTAGGTGAAGCTAAAGGCCGTGACTGCGGGCCAGATTTTGCAGCTGTTCCACCAGCTAGTGGGCACTGTGTTGCGGATGCGCTCGATGATTTCGGGAAAGGTGCCGCCGGAGAGGAGGGTTTGCATGCCGAAGAAGTACGAGTTGAATAGTGGGGTGAAGAAGGCTTGGTTGATGAAGACCTGGGTGCTTTGTTAGTAATTGTTGCAAGCGCATACGCTCTGATTGTGGATGACAACGTACCTTGATGGTAAGAGAGAGCGTCTTGGACCGGTAGTTGAAGCTGTTGGACAACCACAGAAACCACCTGTATGATGGGATGGCGCTCAGTCCTCCAATGCAAAGGGCTCGCATGGTGCGGGTCCAGTCACGGTCGTCGCTCCATTGCTGCACCCAGCCCTTCTCGTCGGCCTCGTCGACCGGCTCCTGCTGGGTGGAAGGCTCAGGTTGGGTGATGCTCTGGGCCACGCAGTCGCCGATGAAATAGATGATGAGTGAAGACACCAATTGGGTCATGTATGGCCTCCGTTGTTGCACGCGACCATATGCCCGAAAGGGTTCGACGATGGGATCGAGCCACAGCCAGCTGGGCCCGGGGATGGTTCGCGCGGTCGCAGCAGCACCCTGGGCTCCGTCTGAGCCGGTGCTGTTGTAGCGGCGAGAGGTATGGGACAGGTGAATTCGTAGACGGGCGCGTTCGAAGTTGGATGTGTTTGTCGTGTTGCGAGAAGGGGCATTAGGGATGCGCCTCAGTCCGACGCGGACCCAGGCGCAAGAAGGGGCTACCATGATAGCAGTGTTGATGGAAGGTGCGTAGTTTCGAGCAGACAAAGTAAAAGGAGCGAGTTATGAGCGAGTGGAAGACATGATGTGCTGTGGCTGCTGGGGGTATTATGAGCTGTCAGGTACGTATGGATGCATGTGTGGGTGTAAGTCTGGATGGACGCTTCCCCGAGTGTCGGCGCAACAAATGTTGGGGACGCACGCCGGGGGCGCGCGGATAACCTCGGCTTAGTCACGCGCACGCCATCGCATCCACTCATGCCCCAGTCAGGTCTAGACTGCTCTCCATGCCCTCCTAACACCGACAACGGCCCTCAGCCTGAGGCATGCTTATGCTACGCTTCCTGTTGCACCCACAGCCTACAAACACAGCCTTGCAACACGGCCTCACTCTCTCTCGCTCTCCCGACGGCCCCTCATGCAATTGCCGAGTTGGCCGGCCAGCTTAGATCTGAGACGTAGCTCTTCACGCGTGGCACCTGGGGCTTCTAGACACGTAGCCCCCTGGCCACTGACGAGCCTCTTGGTCCTTACACAGCAGAGGTGGGTACACTAAGATGATGAGGTCCATGTCAAAATAGGGCACAGGCATTGATCCGAAGAGACATTTTCGTCCAATTCGTCGTGGAATTTACGTATGTACATTAGAATCGAAAACCAGCGGTGCGCAAGCTCGGCCCTAGGCGGCCGAGCCCACTTGACACCACCAGCAAATAGTCACAGACTTCTACAAGCCAAACTTCTCCACAAATATCGCCCACCGATACTACCCGGCCCTCTGCACTCGTCAAGCATGGTTGTCCACCATGCCAATTTAGATACATTGGTGGTAGTAGTCGTTTTGCTTGGTGCATGTGGTGCCTGAGACGCAGGCAGTTGCGCCCGTGTAGCCCTGACCGCCGCACTGGTGCCACTTCTGAGCCTCAGCACCACCGGTAGCGGGAGCAGTGGCAGGAGCAGAGGCAGCGGGATCAGCAGGTTCCTCAGCAGGCTCTTCTGTAGAATCGTCAGTGCACTCCTCGGGTTCCTCGGCAGCGGGAGCCTCACTGGAAGGAGCCTCAGTAGAGGGAGATGGAGAGGCAGCGGGAGCACCGGCAACAGGAGCAGAAGATGGAGAGGCAGCAGGAGCGGGAGCAGCATCAGCAGCCGTGGCGGTACCGGCACCGCTCCAGAGCTTGGGACCAGGGTTGGGGTAGCTCTGGAATGAGTTGTAGATGTCGAACAAGACACCAGGGGTAGTAGCGGTGACGTAGCCTGGGATCGAGACACCGGCAGGAAGAGAGCCGCTGGCGGATCCGCCAACCTTGACATGAATCTGCAATCTCAAGTCAGCGTCTGTTACTAAGCACGTCATGCAACTAGCCAACTTACACATCCCATGTAGAACTGGGCACCCGAGGGCCTGTTGCCCTCGTGGAGAGCAATAATCTCGGGACGGATGACGTATTCGCCGGCAGCGACGTTGGGCATCTTGAATGTGTGCTGCCCCTTCTTTCCGTTGTACGCACCATCGCGGAGCTTGGTGACAGCCCACGACTTGCCATCCCATCCATCCTCGGCGATCTTGGTCCATGACATGGAAGAGCCAGCCTTTGACATGTAGACGTTGATTGGTCCCTTGTGAGATCCATCAATGATTTGGTCGCCGGCTCCGGGACCGTTGTGGAACCATTGGACCTGGTCATGTCAGCACGTCTTCAATCCGAAACTGTGGCATACAAATACTTACAGCGACTTCATCACCAGGGTTGATAGAGATGGACTTGGCCGCCTTGATGTTGGCTACGTTGCACTCCATCGCCTTGGAGGTGACATCGGTGACGGGAGAGTTGTTGGGAGGAGTGTCAATGTATCCACCCTGAGAGTTGCCGTAGCCAAGGTCTTTGTTGTTGACGGAAACACCCCAGATGGTGCAGTGGGCGCTGGCAGCACCGGCGAAAGCGAGAGCAGAGATGAAAGACTTCATTTTGAATGAGGATATGGGGCGGCTGGTTGATGAACTGGTCGAATGTAGAACCTGTCTTGTGAAAGAGTGACTATTCGAAGCTGAAGTCGAAAAGAACGAACAAGTCAAAAGACTGAATCGAATATGTAGAATGAATGAAGGTTGAGCGTCAAGCGTGCCCTTTCATCTCTGGGGTGGATAGGTACTTCTTATACTATTCAGTTCTTTTGTTACAGAGGCGTACGGGTCCAGAGATCAGTCATGTCGCTTGGAAATTATTGGTTGCTCCGCTTCTCTGCCTAGAAAAGACGACAGGGACGAGGCGGCTAATCCAAATGCCATTGCGGGTAGGAGCCATCTAGCGCTGATACGAGTCGCAGCCCGCCGTTTGGACTGTCAATGGGCCATGGGGGAATCGTCAACGGTGCAGATGAAGCCAAGACCTCCTCCGTCTGGGCGGAACGCGTCTAGTGCACAATGTTTCGATCGCCCTTGTTCGCCTTATGATGGATTTGCTCGAGGTGCGTACAATTTTGCGTCTTGTGTTCTCGAACCTATGCGCATGAATCATGAATGCAAATCATTGCTGCCACTGATCAAGCAACGGCTCTATCGAGGGCCGCGGTACGTGAACGCCTCATGTACTTGTTTTTTTATGTACGTCAATATCTCTTGTGCGCATTAACAATGTCGTTGACATCCACTACTTTTGACACGGAGGCCCACGCAGAGTCTTGGTGGTGGCGGCGCCCTGGGGAGGGCGATGGGGCAACGGTGGGTATTCCAGACATCATCTCGGGCTTGGGAGGCAGGTGTCATGCTGCATTGGCACCGAACATACTTTCGGGGTGGCTGTTGTGGTATCTCGCCGTGCCGTAGGCGCTGACAGATGGTACATGTCAAAGGAAAGAAAGTAAGTCAAGTGAAGGGCGCAGTGCACACGCAACATTGCCAAGCCTATTCCGTCGTTTGTGCTTATGTGCTTGTGTATTTAGCAGTTAGAGTCAGTCAAATCAGGTACGTGCTACTATGTACCTGTCCAAAGGGGGCTGCATCGTCACGATCTGTCGAAGAAACGCGGTAGGGCCCGCTGGGATAATCTCAATGTGACAATACTACCAAGTTGGATTGCTTCTCCACAGCTCGGTAGCTTGGCATCCACCAATCTAACCCAAAACTTGTGTCTCCGCCAAAACTAAGCCTCGCCATTCGTCAACTCGACAACATCTGTTTCATATAGACGTTTGGCCACTTCGACCGAATTGCTGCCAGGGCTGTGCTCGCAACAGTGGGTCTGCGTGAAACGTGCTGCTTCTTGGCACCTTCTTGGCATTATCTTCTTATGTCTTGGTATTAATCTAAATATATTCATCCACTATACACTGTAGTTTCACGCGCCTTGGAACTTGTTTTGGTGATGCAAATGTGCATTTGTGTAAAAGTGGCTGTTCAGGTCTAAGATTTGGAAGAAGCCCGTACTCGCCTGCAGGTCAATGAAAATTAGTCCTGGTCGTGTTTATCTAGAAGACCATTTACGTACCTAGGTACGCTCTCAAATTACCATAAACCAAAGGACTTTTTGAGGCGTTTTGAGTCGACACCTAGAACAATTCCTGATACGGACCCCCCGAGTAACTAGTCAGAGGGCCTGTATGATCACGTCGCCAATCACTAAAATTCAGTCTCAAGAGCGCGTATCCGGCACTAATATTCCATCTGAGTAAACCTGCCATCACCATTCGGTCACACCTGTAACCACAATCTAGCCGGGTTTCCTGACATCCGTGGCGGGCACTTTCCGTAGTGTGGAGATGAGCCTTAAACTTTGTTTTTGCTGTGTAATACCCCTTCCGCGCCTCCCGGTTCTTCCATTCGAAGACCCCAATCCTTCCAAAGTCTTCCAAGATGTTTCATAGTGTTTCAAACCCGCGGAATGCGCTAGTACACGTAGTCCTCTCGCGTACCTTTTTTCAATAATCCGGCCGATGTGACTCAGGTCTTACAACTGCTTTAGGGAGACTCGGCCTAGACGATCTTTCCGTTACTGTCGACTTGCATCACTTAGGGAAAGCTGACGCCGAAGAGCCGTCCACCGTGATTCAGTACATGTATATATAAATGCGGCAGCTGCCTCCAAGTGTTGGCCAGATTTCGACAAAGCCTGGTTTAAAAAAACTACATGAGTGGTGTTTTCTCCTCATATTTTGCCATTCTGCTGGACCACAAGAAAATCGACCAGTTTCCTGTACACGCACTGAAAGCTCAGGAGAGAGTTCATGTTTAGTTTCCACTCTAGCAACGTGCGACACAGGAACATCCGTGGTTTATTTCATGTCCTAGTTGAATCAATATCAGCCAATTTTCTGGCTAAGAAAGTATATCAATAGCGAAGGACTTTCACGAAGTGCCATCTCGCCTTCTACCTACGAACAGTGGACCCTATGAGTACACTAGCAAGCTCGTTTTGCAAATTACCGAAAGAGGTTGTCTAAGTTGATGGTCATTTGATATGACCAGATTAATGAGTTCTTTTTATCAAAGTCTCCTGTGTTCAGTCTTTGTTTCGACGTGTTAAACACAAGTTCAATACGTAAAGACACAGGTGGAATACCTAGATAGAAAAAAGCTCATGAATAGAGGGCTTGACTTAAATCGGCAGAAGAGGATCACGTTCAAACGACCGAACTTTACAATAGGGGCAGTCTTCAAATTCCGGTTTGTTGCAGAAAAGTCTCGTGCGGAAAAGCAGGCTTTTCTATCATTCGTTCATTTATCACGAGCCTCTGGCCTACTATACGATATCTGCAAAAGCCTGTCATAGCCAAGAGACAGGGATGGAATCTGCAGCCAAGGCTAGAGATGTGTTTAATGATGACAGAAATCTAATGCGGACTTCGAATATACTAGATGCGATAAAAGATACTTATGCCAACCTCAACATATCCCCCATACTCAACAACAAGACCCAAAACAACTACCCTAGGATATACAGGGAGCAGCACAACCCAACGTCAAAATTAAACACTCACTAGAAAAACTTGACTAGCGCCCATTATCGCAAACGGTACGACAGCGCCTCGAGGTATACGGTATTCAATGCAAAGACAAGCAACGCCGGCAAACAAGCAACCTTGCCACGAAGAAAGCAAGCGCAACATTACTGTCGTCAAGGCGGACACATTCCATATCGCTATTACGATTCTGGATGGAATACATAGATATATCACGCCAGTCAATTACAAGAACTCCAAAGTGTACACACAGGCCACTTAAGCACCTGGGGTCATCTAATATAACCAGGTTACGGTACATGTATGTAAAACTGTTGATACCAGTAATAGCACCGTAGCAGTTCCGCACTCAGGTGATGTGGAGGATAGGGGCAAAAGTGTTGGGAGGGTATTGCTTGGGCAGAAGCCAAGGATATGTTATTGGAGGCGATGGTATTGCAGATGAGGGGTTGTTTTGAGACGGAGGGGTCTTGATTGGTTGTAAGTCGGAACCTGGAGTAGACATACGGACGCTACAGTGAACATGGTGGTGGAGCAAAACAATGTTTCCGTATAAGCTTCCCAGTATCTTTATTTGAGCTTGAACTGAATGTTGGACACAACAGGGCGTCTCCTGAGGGCCAAACTGTCTAAAATGAAAGCCCTACAACCCACAAGAAACTTCATGTACTGATATCGATAGTCGTATGATTGTGCTTCCAACACCATAATTTCGTCCAGACATGCCGGAATGTTACCTCCTACAAATCCTACAATTCGGACAAGAAGGACGACTCTCGGACATAGATTACATTTTATCTATCTCAGTGTGCATGAGCAAATTGTAGAAAAGACATCACGCTCGTATCGTGGAAAGCTTGGCCTTAATAGAAGAAGTGGTGCGAGCTTAATATCATTGCAGCCCATCTCGGCTAGATTCCCACTAGGCTACCTCAGATTGAAGCATTTCGTGTCAGACGGGCCGTGATGAACGTTGCCCAGATGTAATTCGTAGATACGAGTGGTACGATTTCGGTTAGGCAGCCTTGCGTAGGGGCTACTCAACATTAGAACAGTGGTTTGCTGCTGCTGCACCTTGAGATATAGCCACAAGTACTACTCTGAACGACTTGAGCTCAATACCACGAGAAGAGAGTGGTCCCATCTACCCAGCTGCAAATCTGATGAAATCACACGGTCTGCGAGTATATTGATATATCAAAACAGAAGACGTCGAATTAAGATTGTTAGTCGCAATCAGCGGGTCAAGTATACGTGCAGGGTTGAAATACTCGAAGAAAAACTTGGTCCAATCATTAAGATGGAAAGTGAACAAAAACCGGTGCGAATACGAAGCAATAGAGTGGGCCGAGACAAGTCGGTCGTAGCTCTAGCCAGCCATCTCTCTACACCTTCACCAAGCGAGTCTAGATTGGAGTAAGCATGTTTCAACGCACAAGAGTGGGTCCACCACTCGGGATTGAGATCACCTAGCCGTCCCGCCAAATAAGGCCAAACTACCGAACCTTGTGAAGAGAGAAGACATCTAAATTTAAAAGCTTGGGAGAGCTTATGATGTTGATAAAAATGATTCATTATACACAAAGTGCTCAATGTCCCTTTGCGAACAAGGTTTGTATCATGGAGGGCTGGTATGCGGAGAAACTAAAGTAAATGTTGGTAGTTCAACAATCATTTAAGAGGCTGTAAGTGAAACGCCCCCCCGGCATACTAGGATTGCAGAGTTGTACTTGCAGATTCCAACGTATTTCAGGCGGCTACGATACTTGTTTCGGCACCGACGCGTTAGTAGCGCGGGATTTTTCCAGCGGTCGAAGAATAGCGTTCACGACGGACTACCACGGCAGTGAAGAAAACACTAGTATGTGTAGGTACATTGTCAGATGATGCAACGCGGGTGACGATATACTGGGGTTGTGCTGACCCCCGCACCGAACCCCGGGCCGCTGCCTTGGCGGATGCGACCTCAGAGCGAGCTTTTCGAGAGCTGGTAAACTGCCTTTGCAGTGCAGGAGATACTCAAAGAATTAATGGCATTGCCACTCTATATCTTGTTCGATATTAAGGTACGTAGGGTTCCTGCATCGACGTGCGGCCAATCCCGCACCCCCGTTGCGCCTAGAAGGATCAGTTTCATCTATTTTGCTAGGTCCTCGTGACAACGCTCTCCCCACTCTTGCGTCCATTGCATATCAGATAGGATCATCTCCCATATGGCTTTGCTTTCAACTACCGGGACTTTGCATCTGTGCTGTCCATCTGCTTACCCTCCAATACTTCCAAGAGAGAGCTACTGCTCTGAAGGGTATCACAGTCCGATCCGTCCTCTTCCACCGCGACTGAGAAACAGGAAAATCGGGAACGCTTCCGGTCCTTGGAACATTGAACAACCAGGAACATGACTCTAGAAGCTTGCAAAACAGCTAGACGTGAAGAGCAGATCGTCCCCGGCCCACGTGTGAGGTACTGGAATCCTGCCGAAACAGGAAAAAACATGGAAGCCATCATGTCAGCACGGTCGTAGAATTGTGGGGTATGTTTCTGGAACTTGAGCGCATTCAGAACAACGCCCGGTAGTCGGGAGAACACGACGGCAGATATCCAGGATATTACCTGTTGTTTCCCAGGCCGTTGTTCGAGCGGAGACTAATTCGCCGATGCAGGTAATACAAGTGGGTTAGCCACGCGACACATGATTGGCGATTCATATTAAATTCTCCGCCCAGGGCCTGCTCACATGAGTAGTTGGTCCCCCCATGAGACTGGGGATACAACTTGTTCGAGCGGTCGCTTCTGGAGACGCGTCGGAATCTAGGGAAGCATCGCGACTGATGGAGGACTGAATTATATGAGGACCCACTGAAGCTTTCCCCACCGTCTAAAGTCATGATCCTAGACCATGTGGAGTCGTGAAGGCAACTATGGAGAAGTACAAAAGGTCGAGGATACGCACAGGGAAAACAGCACGCATCACAACAGCCAATCTTTCCAACCCAATCAACCGTCAACCATAAACCGCCCATCATGAAGGTTGTATCATTCATTCTCAGTGCTCTAGCCTCCCTCACGGCCGCTCAGCAAGCCACCCTCTGCAAGGACTTTGAGTACTACTCCAGCAACGGCTACGAGCTCAACAACAACATCTGGGGCCGCAGCTCAGCCACCTCTGGATCTCAATGCACCTACGTCAACAGCGTGAGCCAGACTGGTGCCAAGTGGACCTCCAACTGGCAGTGGCAAGGTGGCCGTGACAACGTCAAGAGCTACGTCTACTCTGGCCGTCAAATCACCAAGAAGCCCGTCAGCCAGTACAGCAACCTCGAGACCGAGGCCTACTGGGTCTACGACACCTCCAACATCCGCTGCAATGTTGCCTACGATCTCTTCACCTCTGCCAACGTCAACCACCCCACCAGCAGCGGTGACTACGAGCTCATGGTCTGGTACGTTTTACACCATCATCCAACCTTCTAGCTCTTCACTATCACATATACTAACGTTTGAGGATTATAGGCTCGGCAGGTACGATGTGTACCCCATTGGATCCTCGCAAGGGATGGTCAACGTCGCTGGCCGCCAATGGGAACTCTTCTACGGCCTCAACGGCAACATGAAGGTCTACAGCTTCGTTACTCCTTCGGGCCCCATCTACAACTTCAAGGCCAGCATGAAGGACTTCTTCCAGTACCTCGCCAACAACAAGGGTTTCCCCATCAGCAGCCAGAACCTCATTAGTAAGTTTTTTTTAAAAGTGGTGATGATGATGATGCAGAAGATGCTGACAGCCATGATAGCCTACCAGTTCGGTACCGAGGCCTTCACTGGTGGCCCCGCCAAGTTCACCGTCAACCAGTGGTCCGCCAACGCTTATTAAATCAGAAACGAACAACACCAACCAAGGTCTTTTTATTTCCCGCACGGAAATTCCACCCCTTTTTTGGTTGAAATTATTCTGATCGAAGAGACACACAAACTAAACAAACTAAAACAAAGTTTATACGAGCGGTAACGATGGAAACGGTGTACATATTCGAGATGTCTTGCGATTTTTTTTCTTCTTCTTCTTCAAAATTATTCAGCTGTATATATCTAGCCTTACCTTCTTCGAAACGCTCAAATTAACAAAGTCCAACGACTGCGGCAACGTTTCTCGCCTTGTACTATTCCTACTACCATGCAAGATATTGTACCACAACCACCCACCGTTGACCCCCCCCTCCCCCCTTTCCCAGCCCCCCAGCCCCATCAGCCACATACACACACACACACACACACACACACAACAAAAAACCTCCGAACATCCGTCACATCCTTCGCCCTCCGACTTCCAATCCTCTACAAAATATGCGCACCGCCCATCCCATTCGTCCCACCCCCCCTTGCCCATAAATCTCGCTTATCCCAGTGCCAAAAGCCACGGCAGCCCCGCTATTGGCTCCAACGCACACGGGGGTACGTGCGCCCCCCTCCGACGCTACACTTACGAGTGCCGAACCAGGCGAGCTTGCGAGATGCCGGGCTGGCGTATGTGTGGATGGAGCCGGTGAATTGGGGCTGAAAGTAGATATGCTGGGCTGGGATTTGTTGGCGGATGGAGAGGTTGGGAAGGATGATGTGTTTCAAGTTATCCCGTAGACCCCCTTTTTGTGTGTCGGTTGTTTGGCTGTTTTTGGGATGGGGGTGGTTGATTGGGGAGTTGTGTGTGGTTGAACTGGCAGTGGGTTGGATGGTTGTAGACGGGAAGGAAAAGGGAAAAAAAAGGAGAGGGTAGGGATGTGTTGTGTGTGTGTGTGGTATTTACGAGTGTAGGTATCAAGATTCTTGTTTTTCTACATTGCTACTATCCGTTTCTGTTCCTTCTTTCAACTTACTATTCCTCTTTCCTCTTTCCCTTGTTTCTCTTTCTAGAATAGATCTAGACGTCAGATCACTCCCTTGCATTTGGCATCTAAACAAGACTCTTTCCTCTTTTGCTTTTTTTCCATTCTGTCATCTTCAGCACCTCGTGGTTTTCTCTGCTTTGTCTCCTCACGCGGACGGGGCACATGAAGAAGTTGCGACAACAGGTGACCGCGAGGAAACAAGGCTAGCAACAAAGACGTCACTCGGGACTTTTTTCTTACATTTGTACTATTGTTTGTACAACACGAAGGACACTCGAATATATCCCTCTTCTACTATTCGGCAAAACAAACGATTTCGGACTGCAAAGGACAAACTCGGCTGGCTGCACTTTGCTTGTCACACGTTCCACGAGCGCAAACAACAACGATTTCTTGACTCCAACCATCTCGCTGGCACATTCATATTTCCGACTCCCGACCGGGACAAAAGGAAGGAAAAAGAAGGCGGACTCTAACAACTCACATCCACACACTCCAAACCACCAACCATGCTCCTCCTACCAACCCTCCTCCTAACCACCACCACCACCACCACAACCGCCCTCCCCATCTCAAACTCCTGCACCCCAACCAACCTCCTCCAAAACCCCTCCTTCGAATCCAACCCGCAGGACCTGTCCCCCTGGCTCTCCCTAGCCACCGGCTCCTTCTCCTCACGCAGTCTCACACGCGACAACCCCGGGGGCCACAACAGCGCAACCGCGTACCTCGCCTCATGCAACAGCAGTGCAGACATCTTATCTACGCTTACGCTGTCGCAGTCGTATATTGAGGTGGAGGTTGGAAAGGCGGTGGAGTGTTATGCGTGGGTTAGGGCGGCAAGGGGAGGCAAGGCGAAGGCGAGGGTTGAGGTTTTTCTTGATGGGGGGAGTTGTGGGGGTGGGGTTGAGGTCGGGGAGGGAGAGGAGGAGTGGGTGAGGATTGGGGGGAGGGTGGTTGTGCAGGATGTGGGGGCGGGTGGTGTGGGACATACGGTTGCGGTTACGGTACAGGGGTATGGGGCTGAGGGGGATGGAGGATGGAGTGTTGCGATTGATGATGTTGGGGTTGTTGTTGGATGTTGATGTTTTTTTTTTGTTTTCGTCAGAAAGGCTGGGAGTATGGATATCAGGGACGGGGGCCATAAGAGAAGAGAGAAAGGCGTATGGCGCCAAGGATACAGAGGATCAAGTGATACTAATCAGATAGTAATAGACAGACAGCACATGGTATGTATACCATCCTAATAGATATTTCTTGTACCCTTCATTGGGATTTCAACTTCCAGGCGAAACCTTGACATCAGCATAACTCCATAAATGTTGTAGGCGATTGTTGCGTGTGGACTTAATGTTGCTTTGGGTATCTTTTTTTTTCAAAATCAGCATCCCCGGCTGAAAGGGTATGAAGACAGTAAAGCCTATTTTAGGCAGGCAGTCTAGAAATCTATTCGTAAATAATCGTGACAAAAAGACACATGATTGTAAGGCCCCCTTGGTAAGTATAGAATAAATGTGTAACGCCATCGACAAAGCCATGCTCCTCTCTAACCAACAAAGAGCGTTCCCAGTATGTGAGGTGATATCCCAAACGAGGGTGGCATGCTTCGTACGCGATCGTATTGGACGAGGTAGCGGACGTGGTATTCAAAGTCTAGTTCGCGCCCGTCATCCGCAAATGCAAACTGGTATAGGAAATAGCGCTTAGAAAGCACCATATTCTTGATTTGGCGGGAGGTCATAGTTTTCCTCATGGAGACCTTTGAGCGCCTCCTCACCATCTTTGGTAAGGTCCGGCTTTCCGATAGGCGTAACGGCTCCGGTGAAGAATCGCGGCTGCCACTCCTTGTCGGCTGCCTTGCGCTCCGCAGCCTTTTGCCGTTGCTTCTCTTCAATCTCGGTCTTTAGGGTGGTAGCCACGCTATATTGCCTGCCTACTATGGCGTTTGTGACACCCTCCCAGAATTTGAGAGACTCATTGGGAAGTTGCTTCTCAATCGGCGGTACAATCTTGGCGACGGGGTCGAGTGGGTTGAGGTCGATGATGAGGTTCTTCTCCTACTCAAGTGTTAAGAGCCGGCAGCCAAATCCCTATTCAGTGTACTTACGGAGACCTTGGAAAAGGGCTTACTTCCGAGAGTGTAGTAAACCTTGTCTTGCCAGCTGCCCTCTATCCGGCCAAGAACGTCTTTGTCTGAAACATCCTTGATCTTTGTTATGGTGTCGTTATTTGGGTCATACTTGAAGATGACCCCCATGACCTTATTTTGGGACCGACCGAGCCAGCCTTCTTCCTGGTACTCTAGGATGACCTTCAATCCAGTCTTTGGGCAGGTGATGAAGCAGCTGTCAGCGACGGAGACGTTCAAGGAGCCTGTCCGTCCGGTCAGTCGGTTGGCGCCAATTCTAGCAGCGAGCACATACCTCGCAGGATACCTCCCAGGTAAGCTGCTGGGTGGGTGAGCTGGTATTCCTCGTTGTCGCGGTTCTTCAGGGTGATGAAGATCCCCAGGTTGTGAGCACCAGCCGCAACACGCACGCTCGTACCAGTAAACTTTGCGCTTATCTGATCATATCCTCGTGCGCTAATTCCCTTTTCCGGGCAATCGACGTAGAAAGCCGAAACCGGGGGGTGATGTGATGTCTGTTCGGTAAGGTAGGAGACGGTCACCTTCTTACCACTGCCTTTGGTGCTACTGGCAGCGCTTGTGGGAGCCGAGTTGGGCGTCTTGAGTGTGGGATGTGTATCCTCGATTTTCCAGTTACACTGCAAGGGTTAGCAAGCGGCTTCATCCGAAGCTATTCCAGCCACATACCCTAAAGAACTCGCCCAAGGTCGAGTTGTAGGGCTTGCATGGCTTGCCCTTGACGTATTTCTGCGCCAGTGTCAGCCATGTCGGCGGGATTTGTAGTTGCATCATACCAAGTCCTTGGTGAACCAGAAGCGCAGGCATCCCAGCATGCGGCCGAGATCGTCATCTGAGTCTCCGATGCTGCACGAGTCAGTGGTTTCTCTTGGTGGGAGCATGCAAGCTGCACTGACCTGATGAATGTGTCGGGCCTGTCCAAGTAGTGCCAGTACTCTGTTATCCCATCAGATCTTGTATATCGTGACTAAGTATCCAGTCTACATACCCAAGTTTGGTCGGGGCTCGAGGAGTTGTGCGGGAAGAGAGAATCGGACGGCAGCGAGGTCGGAGACGCCAATGAACCTACAAGCAGCAGACAGTCAGCTTTCTGAGGGATCACAGTGGCTAAGCGGTGCAACGTTACCTCCTCAATATACCCAAGAACGTCTTGAACTTGGAACTATCATCGGGAGCCTTTTCTGCGGCGGCGTTTGAAGGAGTAGGCGCCCGGGAATTGTCGCCAGAGTTGAGGGTAGACGCGGGTGCCGAGGCCGACTGGGCCTTCTCAGGGGCGAGGTCCGCCATGGCAGTTTGGCGTGGATATGTATATGTGGTCGTCAAGATGAGTGGTGTCGGGTGGGGATAGAGGCCAGAGCAGTATTGCGGAGAAGGGTCGGGATGTGGTTGGGGGTTTGGTGTTGAGGCGGTGCGCTTTTGCAATGTTCTTAGTGTTAGCGCGCGCGCGGAGGAACTGACTGACGTAGCGCAGCCGATAGCCTTGAACCTTGCTGCAGCGGGGTAGGGGCCTAGCCACCCGTGGAGAAGACGCCACTTGCCCTTGGTGCACTACTCTTGCACCCTCACACCCTCTCTACACACTCGTGCGTATACAGACATACTCTACACTACAACACTCATCATCATCATCACCACCATCATGCTCGCATACCCGGCCTGAACAAGCGCTTTGGTCACACGGTTGCCGGTCCGCTTTGCAGCGCTTGGCGCGCCGTTATCGTCCATCATGCGGTCTGCGGCAAGACGAAACATGCAATAGGGTCATGCACTGTCAGATCGTGCACCCCTTGATTGGATCTACACTCGCCGTCCACCGCCCCCTACCATGTTTCACCGCACTGTGGCGTCTTCAGAGTTCCATGAGGCGTCTGAGGGCTCGCCACACACGTTTCCCACCCATATCCGCTACTCTTCGAGTGATAACGTATCCTGACCTTCAACCTGCCCACATGGGCCTAACGTCTGACCAAAGAGATCGGCAATGCACACCCTCACCCACCCACTAGCACCAGGCGCCCTCGCACAAGTCCCATCAGTCGTCCCAGTCTCGCCAAACCCCAATTTCACACGCCTGCGGAGTGTTGACATACATTTCCACGTCGTACCACTCCTCCACTGGTCCGCTAGGGCCCGATAACCTGTCCAACACAAGCCACACATCCCCCTGCCTACAATCCATCGGATCAATGTCGACGCTCTCGGACCGAACCGTGGCTGAGTCTGCATATTCCCCCTGTTCGCTAGCAATGATGATTCTGCGCTCTGGACCCCGTCCCAGTTCAACGCTCAGCCGCAGCGGGCTGCGCGCTAGCTTGCCCAGATCCATTGCCCGAGGGCTTGTTGCCTTCAAGAACCGCGCAATAATTGTATATGATGCCAACCGATGCAGACGAATTGGTGCTGCCACCTTGTGTACATGTGCGCCAAAACACGCTGGAGCAAGCTTCATCGAGAGCAGCCCTGCTCCGTCCCGCGCTATCGGCGTCAGCCCTACCTGACTGCTGCTGTCGACTCGCAGTGTATAGTCCCCAGTCAGTCCCGCTTCAAATAGCGAACATATAATGGTATAGTATCCCGGCTGAACATCCTTGATCTGGGCAAAAACACATCCACTGCGGTGGTTGCCCGAGTCTGCAAGCACATCCCGGCTTTGTAACCGATACAGCCTCTTCCCGTGTCCAAACGCAAGTTTGACGTGCAAAGGATGTTCGTGATTTGTACTCGTCAGCAGAATCGCTAGCGAGCCGCGTTGGTGCACATGGAGTGAGTATTGAGGATTGTCAAAGTACTTGGGCGAGTCTGTGCTGCCGCCTGCCGTCTGTCTTGTCCAAGCTCCGGTTTGAATCTCTTGTAACGGCAGTCGTTGTGTCGCTGGCTCAAGTGTCATGGGCGTATTGGCAAATGCCGACAGCGAAAATGTGTACTTTGACCGAGGCAAGTCGTCCTGGTCAATCACCACCGTGTACGTCGTGTTGGCATCCATGTCGCTGCGGAGGAGACATTGAGGCGTTGTCACGTAGTCGCTTGATTCTAGGTACGTGTCCTTGATGTAAATCCGCTCTCCATGTCCAGTACAGATATACATGCTCATGTAACCCTTTGGTGCCTCTCCGCTACCGCCAAGTTGAGTGTCATGGCGAACGCTGCCATCGTTGAATACGTCTGAATCTTCCTTTGTGGTTTCTTGTACATCCCGGAAATGGCGGCTCAAAAGAAGCCAGACGGGCCCGGCATCTTTGGATGTAAAGGCAAACTGTGGATTGTTGACTATGCATCCGGCTGGTGTTGACGCATTGATGTCCCACTCGAAATGGATATCTTGACGGTAACGAAAAAGTCCCGGATTCCAGTTGAGATATAGACTCTCAAAATGTTGTATGACCTGCTCAAGCCCTATCCAGAACGTTGTTGGGTGAGGCCGATCTTGTGTCGGAACGCTGTCCCTGTGATAAACCTCTACACTGGTATTGAGCTCTCCGGCAGTAGAGTTATCCATGGCAGCCACGGCAGATGGACGAGGCCCACGCCAACCCTTACCTTCGATCCATGGATTTTTGACGAGCAACAGCCGATCGTGATCCGTCTCCTTCATGTCAAGTATGACATAGCTGTGCTGGCCCTCGAGTCCAAATTCACGCTCTTGCTTAGTTGACATCTTGCCTGTGCCTGCAGTGACCAAAACGTCTCCATACATGAAAGCATTGTAGATGCGCTTCCATAACTGGTCAGGGACTGTCTCCGTTCTGAAAATCAGTTAGCGTGCCTCAGAGCAAGTCTAAGAATATATGTAGCATACTCTTGTAGGAAGACTTGTTCCGGGATCCAGCCAGTCATTGCCCATAGGTCACCACATGAGTTACTACCGGGGAAGTCGTAACCGCCGCGGACTTTCAGATAGGCCTTCTCGAGTAGTGCTGGCCACAACAAGGCTGGGTTGCGGCGGTCGATGACGTGGAGCACCCGGTGGGTTTTTGAAACAGGCAGTCGGTCATCAATGACAACTTTTCTCCAACAACCGTTGAAGTTGAGTCGCACAACGTATTTGCCATTTGACGATGGCACTGGTTTTCCACGCTGTTTATCAAATGGGTATAGTTTGTTGGTGAGAATCTGTAATGGTCAATACCAAACCTCCTATGGGTCTAGAAGACGGACCTGTTCATGGCCACGCTCTGAACGAGCAATACCAGCACATAGACTTGTGACCACCGAACAATCTGTAGCCGCATCCTGTACGAGATCCAGAGGCTTCGAACTGGACATTAAAGGTCCGACACTCTCTGTGCTATCGGAGGATAGAGAAGGCGGTGGTACAGCTTCTTTTGCCCGCAGCCAGTCCAGGAAGAATTGCTGTTGGTAAGGAGAAAGACTAAGCTCACCCATATCGATGAAATCGCCATCTCCATGAAGTGAAGCGAACTCGTCTGCGGATGGCTCCTTGGTCCAGGGTGGGAATTTGAAGCCATTGACCATGGAGGCCTTTAGTAGGATGATTTCCTCCCTCTTAGAGAGTTGCCTGCTTGACACCGGCTCACGCAACCTATATATTTGGGGGTGGGAAGCTGCCGCTCGTGATGAACCGGCTTCACTTACATTGGGTAAAGTTGAGTGAGAAAGTGTGCTGGCAGGATAGGGTTGCGAGGACGACTTTAGACTTGGGTTAGATGCACGATCAATATCAAAAGCGTTACTGGTGCTGATATTGGGGCTATCTTGATACGACGACGCATCGGGTGTTGAGGCAGAGGAGGTTCCATGACGAGAAGAGCTTGACTGTGTAGTAGTGTCTTGGAAAGCCGATGATGAATCTGCTGCTACTGCAACTTGCGTGGCCCACTGGCCAATGTGGCGGCTTTTGGATTCATTTGACTGTGGCTTCGCAGATTGTGTCCACATTCCAGTCTTCTTGATGCGGTCGGCAACATTCATGATTTCGCCACACTGTGCTTTGAGCAGTTTCTTCTCGTCTTGGTTTGACGCCAACTTGAGCGCTTTCATGAGATTCTCAGCTGCGCTAATGGCTAAAGTGAGAGCCTCATCTTTAGTAGCAGCCGTATCCAGTTGAGAGCGGTATTTCTAGAGAGCCGCACATCAGTAAGCGGCGCCGTTCAAGGGTCACTGTTACAGTGGGAGGACTGGCTGCGATGTCACATACGCTTGCAGCAGCTTTGCAAGCCTCAAGCTGAGCGGCCCGGTCTGCCATGATGAAAAGCACAAAACGGAGCAAGGGAGCAGGGGTTTGATCAATACGGCACGGAGAATACGAGATTACCTGTAGTGGGTCATGCCGATAAAGTCACCGGGGGTTGAGGTCAGAGGTAAGCTAGACACGGCGATGGTGTCCTGGTGTTGTTGCCCGGAGAGTTACAAGGTTTAGCGCGACGCACGCTCCTGCCCGAACAAAGTCGCGACTGCCATGTGAGCCAGACACGAACAATTGGCGGTAGGCAAGAGACGACGTCTTTTTTCTCCTTCTCAACCTCTAAAACGATTCACCTTTTTTTACTGTTCTTGTTATAGTGTCTGAACTTACCAACTCCATGTCCAATAAAAGGTTACGCTGCAGACGCCTCTAGTGTGTCGTCATACATGGGCCCGAGCCTGAACCTCGGCCTCTGGGACCTCGGGAGAGGTCAGCCATGCCTGCGACCGCGCTATCACGTTGCGGAGCGTCACAATCGTCCCTTGCCCACTTTTTCTACACCTCCGATGCTGCCATCTTGAATCTTTACTTGGCCGCTCTGCCATGAGATAACTGCAACTACACTCCAACAACACCACCACTTCCCATAACCGATTGCGTGCTCTGTCTGTCAGCACAGTGCTTGAGCCGTCTCTCCGATAACCGCTTCCCACAACCGCTACCATGGGCGGACAGTCCAAAGTAGAGACCCTACCGCCATGGGGTAATGCTGTTGCCGGCGCCGCTGGCGCAGTCATCGCAAACACTCTTGTCTACCCATTGGATTTGTGCGTATCCCTGCCAACGTGCCCTCTTGCTGTCTTGAGGCACACGCTAACGCATTCCCCAGGATCAAGACGCGGTTACAAGTTCAGGTCAAGCGCTCTCCAACCGCAGACGGCGCCAATCCTGCTGATGACGAGCACTACGACAGTGCGCTCGATGCGATACGAAAGGTTTTTGCCCAGGAGGGCTTGTCTGGTCTGTATGCCGGCATGGGAGGTGCGCTGCTCGGCGTAGCCTCCACCAACTTTGCCTACTTTTACTGGTACACGATTGTCCGCACTCTCTACATGTCCAACCGCGCACTGCAAACGCCGCCCGGTACCGCTGTCGAGCTTTCGCTAGGAGCCGTTGCCGGCGCCCTCGCCCAGCTGTTTACTATCCCCGTTGCGGTAGTGACAACGAGGCAGCAGACTATGAGCAAAGCGGAGCGCAAGGGCATGATTGCCACCGCCATGGATGTAATCAACGGTGAAGACGGTTGGACTGGTCTTTGGCGAGGATTGAGGGCGAGTTTGGTTCTGGTCATCAACCCCTCCATCACATACGGTGCCTACCAACGACTGCGCGAGGTCTTGTACCCAGGAAAGAAGAATTTGAAGCCCATGGAGGCTTTTCGTAAGTTATCCTGTTCCTCGCGTTTTTGTGCTTGCGTAGTCCAGACCAAAAAGACTAACACACAACAGTCCTCGGCTCGCTTTCCAAGATGCTCGCAACAATCGCGACACAACCCCTCATTGTCGCAAAAGTCGGCCTGCAGTCAAAACCACCGCCATCCAGGAATGGCAAGCCCTTCAAGTCCTTCACAGAAGTCATGCAATTCATTATCCAGAACGAGGGCGCCATGGCACTATTCAAGGGCATCGGCCCCCAGATTCTTAAGGGCCTGCTCGTCCAAGGTTTCCTCATGATGACCAAGGAGCGCATCGAGCTTTCTTTTATTCTGCTTTTCCGCTACTTCAGACAGGTGCGCGCCCAGAAGCTGCAGAAACTGGCAAACATAGCTGCCGAGAAGGCGGGTCAGGCAGCTCCTGTGCTCATCAAGTAAAGAGGGAGAAAGAGCTCTCCATGTCCGTTGTTAAGAGTTTTATGCAATCATGTCAGGTGTATATATACCCTGGTTTGGCCCTAGTCTTTTTTGTTTTGAATGTGCCACGTTGCGCTGGCGTTTAGATCTGTTTGAGCATACTACGGATTTATATATTATTAGCGGTATAGACCCAACAAACATCTTTTCTTTGGAGATTCACGTGCTTGAACATTAGCTCAGTGATTATGTCTTATGTATAGATGGATATACGATTGACATTCCCAACAGCGTAGACGTGAAAAAAGCTTGGATTAAACACTAAGAAGCGTCACTAAGTGGAGAGATACACCATGTGGTGAGGCGGATTGGCAGTTTGGAGCTTCGGCACCATTCATCTTAAAATCTTTTCGAATTGTTGTTCACACTTTACATTGATAATTAATTACTGTTAGGGTCTACCCAGACATTAGGGGGCTGAAGTGAAAAGATAGTTTGAAAAAAAGGTATGCAACGGGTATAGGCCTAGACTTTATTTTACTGTGAAGAATTCGGCGCTTTGATGATATTGTTTAGGCCTAGAGATTGATGTGGCGTATGCTGATGGCCACCTAGAAGTATCTACAGATGCATGCACACGATTGATTTCTTATGGATAGTACCCTGTGTTCTTTGTCCAGCGCTGCCTCAATATGCTTCATCAGCGCTTTCGCAAAGCTATTTAGGCCTTGATGTAAGAAATTTTCCCTTTGAGTGAACAAGTACCTGCGTGAATCCGAGTGAGTTCTGCAACCACTCGTCTTTCTCTTTGGAGAAGGAATCTTTCTTGCTGTTACTTGTAACTACGAGCAGGGCGTGGTCAAGGTACAGTCGCGAGCGCAGTCGATTTCTGATTTCTGATTTCCAGATTAATTCTATTCTCCAGGCACAGTTCACCTGACAGATTCACTTGTAGATTCGATCCACGACAAGTGTGCTTATGTAAACTCGTGTTACAAGTCTAGTTATAAGAAGTATTCTTCTGCCAGTACCTTCTCGCGCAAATACGACTACACGCCCTACAGAAAATAGAAAAGGCGGAAGAGAAGGCAGATTGTGCATTGCTTCTAACAGCCTTGCCGCTGGTGGAACAGTGTTGCGAACGCGTGGAAGCCCCCCTGGACTGATATATATATCCATCTCAATAGATTTCTGAGCAACGGTAGTAGTTGATACAGCCCCAAGATCCTCCTCCACAGTATTGGGACCGCCACACGCAGTCGTCGCAGTTCAACTCCCAACAATCTTCGTTTCCGTCGCAGGCATGGTCGTTACAGGCTCTCTTTTCCAGTAAAGGAGACACCTCTTTCCCTGGCTTGGATGTCTGCGGCTTTGGTACATACGGCTGGATGAAGTCTGGAACAGCTAGCAACTGTTCCTTGGAGATAACGGTCGTGCCGTCGCTAAATTCATTTGACCAACGATCAGCTCTTATCTGTCATGTTGACGGCATGCGAGGGGCAAGGTAGACTTACACTCCAGTGAAGTGCTCTCGGACACTCTCATCTAAGCGGGTCTTAACATACTCGGCAACTTGATCTTTGTCGAGTTGGATGTAATCGATGACCTTGGTGCGCTCTAGATTCAGGCTACGCAGCACTCCATCATACCCTAGCACTTGAACGCCGTTGCCCTTGGCGAGGCCTTTGATGGCCTCAGATAGCGACTAGAGATGAAGGTTAATATCTGGTTGCGCCGAAGTAGCCACATTTTCGACTTACTCCTTCGTTTGATGTAGCTGTTGCGAGCAAGAAAGCTGCACTAGCAGACAGAAAAAGTGAAAGTCTCATGGTGATAGTCGAGAGTGAAGTCTAGTGAAGTAGTGATTTGCCGGGCGTTTAATAGAGGTTAACCAGCGATTCAGTGATTCAAGGCATCTGCTAGGAGAGCTGGAGTATCGTTTTATACAATCTCGTGTCGTGCAAGAGTGTAGGTATGTTTGGATCCAGTCTATGCTATACTGTGGTGCGAGCCGAATCCGCCTGCAAGAACGTATAGGATCCTAAATGACTAACCAATTGCACCTTATTGTAATATCAACTATCCTGAACAGCTACGCCGTAATACATCATCAATTCTATAGATATGTTCAAACCAATCTCGTGCCGTCCTGGAGCTTATGTTTGGCTATAACCACCTATACTGTACTGCGGCGTAAGCCGAACCCCGCCTTCAAGGGCGTATGGGATTCTGTCCAACTGACTTGTAGATTGTTATATCGATCCTTTGTGCCAAGGGCTACGCCGTAACGTATTAACCGACCTATAAGAATGTTCGAGCAAGCCTTGGGATCTTGGCATGTTCATTGCAATAAGCATTAACACAGTAGGACGCGGCATCGAGAATCATGTAGATTTGATATCAATCTATCTTGTTGGTAGGCTGGCTCGCTTTGCTCGAATATCTCAACATGATCAGAGAGCTACTGATATCAAGGGGTTGATAGATATACCCAGTGAAGCAGACATCGTGCAAACGCTAAGATAAGTTGTCAATACATGTTTAGAGATTCTGGGCATACTTCCAATTGAGGCTGTACAAGATTCTACTATTGAAATCCATCGTTACGTTTGATTACACTGCATACAACCAACCCTTGTCTACTTGTCCGTCACGAGTGAACAGTGATGTAAGCACTGCAGGACAAAATAGGCAGATTGCTTCAACGTGGACGAAGATCAAAATTGCTGGGCATGCCTCCACAAGCTGGCCCCGCTGTTTTGCCACTTCCTTCGCCTTGTCGTACTTTGTCATTGTATCTCTTGATTTCTTCAACGCGCTCGTTCTTGCTACCCCGGGATTCGATTACGCCCGGTGGGGGATGTAACCAATGCCTAATAAGTTAGTCAAACAAGAATTGCAACCATGTATTTATCTGTGAACTACTAACTCTTGTGGAACAGATGTTCCATCGACTCCTCGAAAGCGGTCTTCTACCTCTTGGCTCCACTCCATCCTATAGTCAAGGTACGCCTTGAGCAGTTCTGGAGATAGAGGCTTGGCGTCGTATACTGCGATTGGAGTGGGCTCGTCGAGTGGTGCGGGTAGGAAGTAGAGGATTCGGAGAACGCCGTCCTTGCAGAGGCAGGTGAAGCACTTTCCATCCTCTGGTCTCTTCATGTATTTGATTAGAGAATTGACCATATCCCGAGTCTGCCGGGATGGATTCGCAGGTGCGCTCTCAACAGAAGGATCAGCATCGCTTACTTGCGAGGCTGATTCCTGTGCATACTGTTGGTTCGATGGTGGCTGTTCATTGTCTCCGTGCTGCAAGTCTGCAGAATCATGTGCTATGGGGTCGGACATGATTGGTTCCTTGTTTGTGTAAGAGTAAATGTGACAAGGTCGAGTCCAAGTGGATACTTGGAAGGAGGTGATGGCTGGTGAATGAGTGTTGGATAGGGACTGGATTCGTCGTTTATTTATATTATTGGAGTCATGTGGCTTACTTCCTGATGCCTTGACAACGTCATAAGACTTCAGCCTCCCGTGTCTGGTCATCTGCGGCATTTGCGACTATTGTAGATTACTACTAACTTAGGCAGCCTATCTTGCATCTGTATAACTGAACTTTGCAATACGCCATATGGTATTGATTACAAAGCCACGCCTATTACGCAATAGTGCCGACATGGTAGCAGTGGAGATTTGCCGCTGAACCGGAAGCTGATTGTGCTCGCCACTGTACTGCTTAGAAAGGGCACTAAGATTAACGCACAGGGTGGACGCTTCGACAACGCACTGCAGGCAGCTTCAGCTAAAGGTCACGAGAAGGTGGTTAAAATATTGCTCGATTCCAGAACGAGATGATCATCGCGGGGCAATGGTTACGTGACTTGACCTCCCGCTAAGTGTTGGCATCCTGCCAAGAATGGGAAGCCAGAGAGGACATGACTGGAAGCAATGAGGATACAAGGATGGATAGATTTCATTATTACTATTCTTGTAGTCAACTCATATTTTAATTTCTTACTAGCCACTTTACTTTGCAAGACTGGTACTTGTTAGTTTGTAGAAATATAGATTCGTGTTTGCGAAAACCCATTATTCTCAAGCACACCACTCCGCCGAATTGTTAGACAAAACCCTCATGGCGCTTACACTCATTCCTACTCGCCCTAACTCAGATCGAGCCTATAGGAGTATAAGCACTCAACTCTGTGTAACACTCGTGACCTCCCTCTAAAGCTGCCTTCAGTGCATTGCCGCAGCGTCCAACCTGCGCATTAACGTTAGCGTGGCATATATGACTAGCGTCGGACCGTATTCTTTCCAATACAATATACTATGCTTGTTTCTTGGTAGAAACCATGATGTGTCAGCTATATCTCGAACAAGTTTGTGAAGAAGCGATCTCCGAGTAGTCCGAACCATGAACCTTGTCTCGCCACACAGCGTGTCTCTTCACCTTGGGGATGCACTTTCTCCGTTATATCTGTGTACTACACAGGGGGTGCATATTATCTTTTATTTCTTCCTGAAATAAATGCTAAGAAAACCCACATATATCCCGTTCCCCTTTCTATATTATACAAACCTGGAAGAAAAGAAAAATAAAGGAAGAAGAACCAAGGTCGTTTCTAAGCCTTGGGTTTGGGCACCTTAAACGGATGTGCCTCGGTATTCAAAACCCAGTCATCCAGACTAACAACGCTGGGCTCACTAAATGTAAGATAGAAATATTTTAGCGTCTCCGCCATCCAGAAGCTCTGTTGTTATCATCAGTCAACATACTCAACAAGGCCTTCAAGGTAGCAAGAAAGGGAGGGGAGAGAGGAAGATACAATGAAAAAGGGGAGCATTGAACATACCTCCATACTATCCTCCCTAGGCGGCTGCGGCGCCGAAACATCCACCAACGCCGAATTCCCAATATCCGTATCGGTAGACTTCAAAATCGCATTCCACATATCCCACGCCGCAGCCTGCCACTGCTGCTCACCCGTAACGCGATACATGACGAACACGCTTTCGATAGCCTCGGGGCGGAGGATGTAGCGGCGGTCCTCTATAGATGTGAACCCTGGTGGAAGACGCAAGTTCGCAATGTTCTTCAGTAGATCCTGCTCTTTTTCGGAGGCGGAGGTGCGGGCCATGATACCTTGTTGCCATGCGGATTCGTCCCAGGAGCATGTGGTGGAGGAGGCGCAGGGGAGCAGATGCGATACTTCGGGCATGATGCCTGCGGGGGATGCGCGGTAGGCCCAGACGCATGTGTCGGTGAGCTTGCGAGCAATTTGTAGATGTGTTTCGTTTGAGAAGAGGCGACCGCCGAGGGCGAACATACCGCCCGTGTAACAGGCGAGGTGCTGGAGGACAGGGTCGAGGTGGGGGGTTGAGTCTTCGGAGACGGAGACGAAGCCCGAGACGAGCATGTCGTAGTCTTCTGGGTTGGAGGGGCGGAAGAGGATGTGTTTGGAGGCAGTTTCCATGGCGCTTTCGTACATCTTGTGGTAGGTGGTGTCGAGGCCGCCGAGGAGCATGTATTCTTTGGTCAGATACTCGTATGCGGAGTCGGCCATGCTGCCAAGGGTGAAACTGATATCTTGGGTGAAATCGGCATTTCGTGCATTCACCATCAACGGCCACATGCCAGGAAGCTTCGTTTTGCCCTGTTGGGCGTCTAGAAGCTGGGATATTCTTGCTACTGCATCGTACCATTTTGGGTCGCCTGTCAATTGCGAGAGACGCGTAAACTCCATGGTCATACTTCCAATTTCCGCAAGGAGAACCTGTCCATCTGCTGCTTGGGGCTTGCCCTCACCCCCAGCGCGAAACTGCCATCGCGTAATGGGCATGTGGTTGGGTGTGTCGAAAGCATGGTACAGCATTTCACCCACCTCCTTTGCCTTCTTCAGCAACCGCTCATCGCCGCTGAGTTCAAAAGCCGATAGCAGACCACCCAGGTGCCGGATGTTGGTCTCAAACACATTGACCGTTTCCAAATCCGTGTATCCAAAGTCGATGCGCTCGACATCCTCGACGGCCGACGCGAATTCCTCTTCAAAACCCATGATGTATAGCGTGTCAAGCGCGTCGATGAGCGTGGCGGCCCAGCCTCCAAAGTGGTCCGACACTCCCCCGCTTATGGGACGCACCTCATCGTGCATCCATGCATGGCTGCGGTAGTTCTTCCAGCATTTGAAGAATTGCTTCTTGACTTCTTCTCTCCTCGTTTCGCGGATGTTCTTCGCCGTGGCGTCTTCGGCTCCGAATTTAAACTGGATCTTGGGTAACGCTTTCGGTTCGCCGGCTGGTAGCGGAGTGAACGACTCGATGCGATTGTGGAACGGCACCTTGGCCCAATCAAACGACGGGAACTTTTGTGTCCTTTGCGGCTCGTTTGCGTGTGTATGTTGATCTGGATGTTTATGCTCGTGCTCGTGTTTGTGGTCTTGCTCATGTTCGTGCTCGTGTTCGTGGTGGTCCTGGTCGCCGACTATAACCGCGTTGTCTGGGTCCTCATAAGGTGTCTTGAGACAGTAAAGAAAGTAGATGAGACTAAAGCCCATAAGGACATAGAGAGTGTAGCGCCGCATCAGCGCCATTATGTATTACAATTACCCACGACTCCCACAAGGTGAAGAGAAGGGGGGAATGAGGAGTACGGAGAACGCGCAAGAAGCTGACTCCATCTTACATGGACAGATTGTGGGGAAGCTAATGCCTGCCTCTGGGATGCAGTGTCCCTGCCAAGGCGGTACCCAAGGCGGCGAGCTCAACATCCTTGCCTGGGGCGTCCGCTTAACTACGAGGTCATCCGATAGATACGGGCTAGTCGGTCTGCTATTCGGCATTACGGCACCACATACGAGACATATCGCACTTCGCGCAACCAAAAATTGCTATAGTCCATGGTTTTACGAATAACTATGCAAACCAATAGTCGGCTGTCCACGCAATCATATCTGGCTTGCAAAAATAGCACTCCAAGTTTGGGCCTTAGCAAGCTTACATACATTATACCAGTGCATCTTCCAATTCCTTCTCGGGTACAAACTTATGCGTTGTGACATTAGTGCTAATTTATACCATGTTCCCAAAAACTAGTTACACATTCAGGAAAAGAAGATAAGAAAACATGTCGTGTGCTGTATGTGAGTCCGACGAGTGGGATTAACAAAAGAAACTCCATGTCCTACCCTGTCGGATATGACGCTCTCAAAAGACTGTTGCCCAGAAATTGCTGAGCCGAGGTGATAACTTGAATACTTTGTTATCATGCAAAGCTTCTTAATGACGAAGACGATGATTTTGGTTTGAGGCTAAACGGGCAGCTCTGCAGTGCTTTCAACATATTAAGGACGTTGCTCTCGGATATCTCGGTGTCTTGTTGTTCGCTGGGCTTCGACACACTGTCCGCCGAGTAGACGCTGCTTATACTTCCGCGTAAGCGAGACATAATGGTAGGGAGACTCATGGATTGCTCTTCTTCTCCTGCGAACACAGTAGGAGAACTCGAAGATGATTCGGTTGTTTCAGGCATTTCTTCTTGCCATATCTTGGTTTGTGGGACTGGTGCATCCGCGAGAGTGGGTGGCGCCGTAGTCTCATCAATCTCGGATTTGGAAGCAGGTAGTTTGACATCGAATGGTGCACCGCGGGTGATTGAGCAGCCCAGGGTATGAGTGGCAACAGCTGGCGTGACAAGTACTGGTGCTGGCGGCGGCTCTACAGCTACCTGGAAAGGCACGCTTGGTGTTGAAGCATTACTTGGCTTGCGTTCGGTTGGAAGCACAGTATACGAAAGGAAATCACTCGCAGTCGAAATTACTGAATCTGTTTCAGAGACTGATGTTGTAGGTGATTGTGGTGGTAGAAGCACCGTCGCCTCGTCGCAAGGGCTGAACGGGATTTCCGCTACCTGTTCGCTCAAGTCGGAATCGTCTGGCAGTTGAGGCATATCAACTGGCATACTTGGAGGTGACTCAGGGGCATCTGACATGAATATGAATTGTCTGTAAGACGCTGCTTCCCGTTCGGCCGTTGATGTTGTCCGTCCTTTTTCTGTGGGCTCATTGAGTGTATCAGGCTGCTGGCCAAGTTCAAGAGATTCGCTCAAAACACACTAAACAAGAGTCAGATAGTAAATCAAAGATTGGTCAGCTTACGTACCGAAGGTGTAGAGTGCTGTGAAGTCAGATTTGGGTTCGGAGAAGGTGAGAAAGCCGAGTCAATACGAACAGACTCGGTTGCAAAGAAGCTGTTATGTTTCCAACTCTGAGAAGCCTTGGGTATCTCCAGCCCAAATAAATGCTCATTATCCTCTCCAGTCCAGCTTTTGTGAGAAGGACCTGGTGTTGACGGAGTAACAGAAAGCTCTTCAGATTTCGACAAGATATCGGTGTGGTCCCTAATTGACGAAGCGTTGAGAAAGGCATCTAGCTCGGGTGTGACGGGTGCAAAAGTAGATCGGACTGGTGAGGTTGCGGAAGCCTTCTCTCTATTATCACCCGATTCTTCGGAGCTACCCTTGTTCGCAGCCATCTCCTTCAATTTTCGAATGTCGCTCCTGTACCCCTTGATATCAAGCTTGAACAGGATGATTTCGCGCACATAAAAGTCAATCTCGCGACGCAGCCTTTCGATCTTAGCTTCGGGCGTGTCAGCGACAGTTTCGCCCTCGTTATTAAGCTTCTCTCTCTTCAAATGCTCATGAAGCTTCTCGATCCAACAATCAATATCTGCTCCCTTGGCCAACGACCTAAGCTCTGGCAGAGGCTGTTCTTCCTCGGCAACAAAAAGCTTCATCGCTGTATGTTGTCGGATTTCTGCTTGCAGCAAGACCTTGTGGTACTCGAGCTGCCTCGTCAATGTGTGGATCGCCTCTTCGTTTTCCATGATTGTGGATTCACGGTTAATGACCGCGTTCCGGAGCTGTTCGATCAGCTTGTCGCTTGTGCGAGTTTCTTTCAGAAGCTCGTATTGAAGATCCGATTGGACAGCCACTCTCTTGTGCTCTTGCTCAAGTTGGTTGAGTTTTCGTTGTAGCTCTTCTCGTTTCACTTCCAGTTCAGCTACGTATGCATTCTTCTCAGCAACCTGGGCTTGTAGCTGCTCAGTTTTCGAGGTAGATGCATCCGGCGTGGGGTTTCCCGAGTCGACTGCTTCTGAATTCTTGGCTAGTTCACTAGATGTCTGGGTATCTGTACTAGTTTGGGTACCTGAAGCTGCCCGACTCGTATCCGATGAGATACGTAGCTTGGCGGGAGTGAGGTCGAACGGCGACTTCTTATCCCTCCAATTCGAGAGCTGTTCTTCAGCATCCAATCGTTTGGTATTGGCAATTTCAAGGCGGGCCTCGAGATCGGCAGTGGTGTTTTTTAGAGCATGGATTTTCTCAGTGAGCTTGTCAATGAGCTTGTTGGCGTGCTTTGCTTTCTCTTCCCACTTAACACTTTTTGTTTCCATCAGGCCCAGCGTACTCCTCAGCTTTCGCTCGCTCTCGTTCGACTCATTCAACTTTGCCGTTAGTGAATCAACCTCTTTCTGGAGTGCAGCATTGTCTCGTGCGTATAAGCTAAGTTCTAAATGTAGGTTCTGGGTTGCTGTTTCTAGGCGAGGAGAGGCAAAAAGCTTGCGCTTCAAATTTTCCTAATGAATCTGTTTCAGTATATATATCAAGTGCGTTGTTTTCCAGGCATCATTACCATTTCACGGGCATTTAGTGGAAATGTATCTGAATGTGCCTTGCCCGTCAATATCTCATCAAAAGAGGTGTCTAGGTCTAGAGATTCGAAGTTCGTCGGCTTCTTGACTCCCTCATCGACTGGGACATGTAGCCAGTCACCGCTTGACCCTATATATGCTTAGTCATTAGACTTTGTGTGTGGTATTCCGAATGTACAACACGAAGAGCCCACATTGTCCGGTATCACAAAATGACAATCATATGCGGCCTTTGAGGGCAAGCTTCGTGATGCAACAAGGAAAACCGTACTCACTTCGCTGAAGGCCTTCCTCGTTCATTCGTTCCTTGAGCAGTCGTGCTTGGTTCTCCAGAGAAGCGACTTGCACCGAATGTGAACGTTTGAGCGTCTCCACATGGGACTCATGTGCGGCCCTTAGGTTGTCAAACTGGGCTTGCAACATTGCTATGGTTTGAAGTTGACTAGCGTTAGTCGACTCTAGCTCATGGGCATGTTTGCTGTGTGCTGATGTTGGGCTAGTTTGAGAAGACGTCTGTAAATGATTAGCATGTTTGGGAGCTCAATTACGGCCCTCGAAAGCGTTTGAGAGGGGAATGGTTTCAACATCAATGTTCGTTATACATCGAAGTTCTGGAAAAACTTCCTCGCACGAGACTTTTGTAAGTCTCGCCAACATGCGTGTGAAAGAAAAAGTGAAAGAGACTCACCACTTCTATATAGCCGTGACGCTTTTCAACTCCTTGATCGGAATTTCTACCGTCTCTTTCGACAAGGTCGTTCTTAGTGACGATAGGAAGTGACTTCATCACACTAGACTCTGGAAGTCTCTGCAAGGTAGTGTCGACTAGGGAGTGATTTCGCTGTAATCCTTGAAAACCAGACTGAGTGGCTGCTGTACTGGGAACAGGGATTTTGCTGGGGCGGGTCGTCTTTGTCAAACTGTATCGGGAATTCAGATGCGGGACGCTTCTGGCGTGAGTCAATGTTGGTATAGCCGGCTTTGGTACATCCAAAGTAGCGACCTTCTCACAGGCCGGTTGCATTTTCGGGCGATGGCTCTCATTCTGAAAGTCCTGGACCGATCTTGTCGTGCGAATAGGATCATGATACAACGGATAGCCTTGACCCTGTAAAGGGGTTGATTCCGGCAACTCAGCGGGCAACTCTACCAATGATGGCACCGATGCAGACCGTGGCCTACTTGGAAGGGGTTTGTCCACAAAAGAGTATTTTGAGCATAGCGTATTTATCGATTCTGGTGAATGCAACATGTCATTGACTGCGACATGGAGATTATTGACTGCGCTGGCCAGTGCTGTATCGTACTGAGCAACGCTTGTACTGGATCCATTTTGCTTGCCGTCTGCTGTCGTGGTTACAAGCTTCGATGGCCGCCGTTTCAGCGTATCGAGTAGTCCCGTCCGAGAAGAAGGGTCAACGCCACTGTGGCGTTTAGACCAGGAGAGAACAGGTTTGGCTGGCATTGTGCCGGCCCGGGGCGCAATACAATTAACGAGGAAGTTGTGGAGACATGGATATGAATTGACAGCTTGACGCGCTCGAGTGGCAGTGTTGGGCTGGAGGTGGAAAAGGGATGATACACGAGAGCTCAACAGCAAGGGATCTCATGGAGTCTTGTCCGTGGTTATACTGTCTGTGCAATGCGTCTGAATTATTCATTGCGCCCTGAGTCGTGCCTTGGGGCCCGAACATAGGAGCTACACCATATTCTGAGCACAATGCCTATATGGGCCAAAAGGGCCCGAATCAAGAAGAGATGGCGCCATATCTTGCTTGTCAACATGAATACATGAACACAAGATAGCCGCCCTATAAGGCCGCGGTAGATACACAAGTGTGACGAACGAATGAAGGACATGGCAGAGAAGGATGCACGTGGCGTCCTAGCACAAATAACGCCGGACCAGGGGGGATGAGGTGCAGCAAGCTCGGGCCGCCTGTCTGATGTGGGGAAAGTCGCGACCGCGTAGCTTCAATTCTTTTCACGCTACTGCGTCTTTAGTCGCGACTCTTTGGAGTTATCAAACTTGTCTTGCTGCAATCTGCCATCCACGGCGTAATTTCCTAGACGGCTACTTCCTGCTACCCTTGCAGCCTGACGCCAAAAACCTGGTTATTGAATTCACTAGTGGAAGAAAAAATTGGGCACGTCATCTCGCTCCGATTTCCATGCTGCACTGTTAGGCTGCTGCCAGCAATCGATCCCCAACATGACGAGAGACCTGTCGCCATACAGCGCGCGGCGACTGCTAACCCAGCAGTCCAAAGAGGACAGAGCGGCATCAGCGCAGACCAGTAACAGCAGAAATGAGAGTCCCAGCAGCTTCTCCCGAAATGGGTCGGATCACGCAAGGAGAGAGCCTTCAACGGCATCGGGCCGGCGTTCGAGCAGCAGGTCTCGAACAGAGAAGCCGGGAAATGCATCCAAGGACCACGCGCCCAGGAATCCAGCCATAGAGTCAGGCGCTATTCGCAAACGGGAGCCTTCACCTGAGCCATACAGAGAGCCGCGCGACTCGTCCAGAGATAGGAGGCGCGATGGATCAAAAGATCGTAAGAGGGATAGGTCAAAGGACAGACGGCGAGACCGGTCACGGGATAGAAGGCGTGATAGGTCTGGCGACCGGAAGAGAGACCGTTCAAAAGACAGGCGGCGTGATCGTTCCAGAGACAGACACAGCCGACGAGACCGCTCGCGCTCCAAGGACAAGGATCATCGACGGAGGGACAAGTCCCAGGATCGAATGCGTTCGCGCCCACGCTCGCCCATACCTTATCGCTCGCGCAAGCCGCGCAGTCGTTCGCCTTCTCGGTCGAGGTCGCCGCCACCTAAACGTCGCCGACATACACGTTCCAAGTCTCGGTCACGTTCACCTCCTCGGCACAAGCGTGAGAAGAAGCCTCTGCCTTCGCAGGAAATCTCCTTCCGCGGTCTCGACGACTCTGCCCAACCACCATCGAAATATGGGGGTGCCCCGGCAGACAAGGAGAAACCCAACTTCAAACCCACGGGTGCGCTGGCGAAAGCTGCCAACCGGGTAGAAGGCACAAAGATTTCCCTCAAATATCACGAACCAGCCGAGGCACGGAAACCGCCTTCATCACAGCCATGGCGCATGTTTGTCTTCAAGGGGGATGATGTGGTGGACACGATTGAGCTCTGGCAAAAAAGCTGTTGGCTGCTGGGTCGGTCACACGAAGTTGTAGACTATGTTCTCGAGCACCCTAGTTCAAGCGGACAGCACGCCGTCATCCAGTTCCGGTATATCCAGAAGACGGTTGAAGACGAATTTGGAGTAAAGAGCACGCGAGGCAAGGTCAAACCCTACATTATCGATTTGGAAAGCAGTAATGGTACGGAATTGAACGGTGAAGATCTTGAAGCGAGCCGGTACTTTGAGCTTCGGGACAAGGACATAATCAAGTTTGGCGGAAGTGAGAGAGAGTATGTCGTCATGCTGCCACCGGCGGACTCAAAACAAGGATCCAAGTAAATAATGCCAGTTCGTTACAGACAAGAATCTAAGTTTCTTATCGAGAGTGATTGAAAACATCAATCACCAAACCCCAATACTCTTCCAAGTCTAATGAAGACGTACACTATGCTATGCCTCCAAGTCTTCCATGTACTGTACGGCTTGATCCCACTCTTCTACTTTGGTATACGGACTCCTCATCCAAGCATTTAACTCGTGTAGGAAGAGCTTGCTATTTTCTCTACCCAAGAACTCGGCCACCAAGTTCTCTGCATGACCATGACTGGCTTTCAGATCTACCATTTTCAGGATGGACACAATGTAGGACAGCAGAAACTCGGCGTTGCTACTTGTTGTTGCGCCAGAGGACGAAGGACCTGTGGAATCCGTGTACAAGAAGGTGAAGACGCGGAGTTCACGTCGGATCCAAGCACGCGCCTTGGATTGCATCTCGGGAGAGTGCGCAATCATTTCAGGCGTAATGTCGCGGTACCCGGAGAAGGGGTTGCTGCCGACATGTAGGGAGTACAGTTTCCTACGGTAAACCTCCCTGCGTCTGCGTAGAGCTAGATCTTCAACAGGTGGAGAGTACGGACGGCGGGTACCTCTAGGCCTTCTGGGTAGTCCATAAGGAGCGAAGAGAGAGCCCGGTCGGTCCGTGCGACTGTCATTGTTGGTGGAAGGGTGACTACAAGGGACAGTATAGCTTTTGTAGTCTGATGGAGAACGCCAGTCGTACTGAACAGCAGTGACGTTTGATTTGCCTGAATTTCGGTATCAGAAATAGTAACTATAACATGTAAGTCGGGCCTACGTACATAGCGGGCAAGTTGACCGTTGCTGCAACCATGATACCAGACAGACAAAATCAAACGTGTAATGGTTGCATGGTGCAGTAATGGCTCTCTCCGTGACAGGTGAAAGACATATTACGCATGTGTCTTCCCTGTCGTCGTGCGCAGACCCGGCCGTACTTGCTGGCATGCGCTTGTAGTGTTGGAGAAGGGAAAAGAAAAGGCCCTGAATTCCGATGATGAGCTCATGGGTCGGAAGTGCGCTCGGGCCAGCCAAAAGTAGTCGCGACTTCCCTCTTGCACGCAGTCTGCGGCTTCATCATTCACTCTTCACACTCGCTGCACGTGTATAAAGGCGTGTAATTCACCGCAGAAGGTTCTGCGCCTGTTGCAGTCTAGTTTTGCTCCTGCATGCTCCTCTCCGCCACCCGACGCATTGCCTCAACTTGTCTCCGACGCTCATTCCCAGCCATGCTAGCAACAGCAACCCGGCCTGCCGTCGCAGGCCCAAATGGAAAAGCCACATATCATACCGTGACGGCACTCAAGCGGTGGTCATGCGACGACAAGGAACTCCCTCCCGTATCCGAAATCAAGGCCATTCACGTCTACGACTTTGACAACACCCGTACGCTTGCCACATCCGTGTCGCACGTCCAGTACTGACAACAGAACAGTATTTGCAAGCCCTCTCCCGAACAAGCAACTATGGAACAGCGCCACCATCGGCCAGCTTGGCTCACCCGACATGTTCCTCAACGGAGGCTGGTGGCACGATTCGAGCATCTTAGCAGCAACGGGCCAAGGCCTCGAAAAGGAAGAGGCGCGCGCATGGCAGGGCTGGTGGAATGAACAGATTGTCGAGCTCGTCGAATCGTCAATGGCGCAAAAGGATGCGCTGAGTGTGCTCCTCACAGGCCGTGGCGAGTCCAACTTTGCCGATCTTGTCAAGCGCATCATACGCAGCAGGCGCCTGGAATTCGACATGGTCTGCCTGAAGCCTGCAATTGGACCTGCAGGGCAGAAATTCAAGAATACAATGGAGTTCAAGCAAGAGCTGCTAAAGGATATTGTCTACACGTACAAGGACGCTGAGAAGCTACACATTTACGAAGATCGAGTGAAGCACACCAAAGGCTTCCGCGACTTTTTCTTTCAGTTCAACGAGGGCTTGATCAGGGCACAAACACAGGCGTCGCGTCGTCCCATTACCACAGAGGTTATACAGGTTCCGGAGAACGCCACTTCACTCGACCCTGTTGCGGAGATTGCCGAGATTCAGAAGATGATCAACACACACAACATCCAAGTCAAGTCGGGCAACGTTCCTCCTGGCACACCACCGTACCAGATCAAGAAGACCGTCTTCTATACCGGCTATATGATTCCCCCGGACATGACTGAGAAGTTGACTTCTCTCGTCTCCTTACCCCCTGGTGCTCCAAAAGACGATATCCGATATCTCGCAAACAGCATTCTGATTACACCAAAACCATGCCCGAAGAGCATACTGGACAAGGTGGGTGGCATCGGCGCCAAGGTCCGGTGGAAGGTGACTGCTGTTTCGTGCTTTGAGAACAAGTTGTGGGCTGCCAGAGTCGAGACTGTGCCCAAAGGCGCAAAATTCTACTCTGAAAATCCCGTTCCAACAGTCGTCTTGGCAATTCGCAAGAATGGCCGGCCAGCAGATGCTGCACGCATCTCCAACTGGCATCCCGTGCCCCAGGAGCAAGCGTTTGAATTTGACACTGTCGTAGGTGAGAAGCAGATGTTGCGCATTGAAGAAGAAACGGCAAACGAGAGCGAGTATGAGAGCTATTTCCCTAACAAGTCCCATCGCAAGGAGGACCAGAACGGACGCAATGACAACTCGCGGTCAAACCCTGGCCGCGGAGGCAGAGACCGAGATGAGAGGCCGGGAGGTTACCGTGGAGGCAACCGAGACCGCGGTCGTGGAAGCAATAGGCATACATCCTATGGCCAAAGAGGCGGCGCTCGTGGTGGCTACCGCGGAGACCGTGGTGGTGGCGGTCGAGGACGTGGCCGCGGCGGACAGTCGCAGTATAGAAGTTTGGACGATGTCGACAATGGCAACCGCGGGCCTGACAATAATCCGGATGCTTTCTACTAACATGTGTCTGCTAGTCATTGGGCCTTCTTTATGGGCGCCGCCTATCTGATTTCAGTCGTATCACTCTTCAGCAAACTGCGTGGCTTTAGCATTAAAGCGTAGTATCAGTATGACGCTAAGCGGTTTGAACCTCCAATCGGCTAAATCATCGGTCCTAAGCCCGGTTGACGTACCGCGTCTGGCACAGCATACATACGCCCTTTTACCATGATGAGAGCTCTCCTGTTCCTGTATACGTTACTCAAAAGTGCCAGCGCTCATGTTATCTTATATCCAATTTAGATACCCGTAATCTCATTCCCATGACGTACTCAGCATTGCTGGTTGGTCCACACCTTGCAAACAACGTTTATTTTTCCCAGAAAAAAAAAGAGAAGCGCACGATATCAAACAAGAAACAAGACGCGTCTCTCATCCAGAGACAAAGGAAAAACCTTATTGCGATGTCGACCACCGGACTTGTCCCAATTACGACGAATCCGGAAACAGCCGAGTCGAGCACAGGGCTGAAGAAACCAAATCGGCGATGACAATTTTCCTTGCTATGAACCCTCCCAAGCCCGCCTGCCCCCCAACCTCTCGGATCCCATCCGAACAACGCCCGTTTCCTTCCAGCTCACCACCAGACGCACGAGTCACTCAACAACCGGGTACCAATACCGCTTGGCTCTTCCCCCCATCAGGTCTAGTCCCTCTCCCCCGGTATTTCCTCCCACCTGGCCGCCGCCGGCGGCGCGACGCAGGGAACGCGTCCACGTTTCCATCGCACGTTGTGGTCCGACACCTATGGTATGGGGGAGGGGTGGAGGGGGAGGGGGCTTGGTGGCTGTCGGTGTGTCCTTTTCTCTGGAATCGGCGATCGCGTGCTGTTCTGTGCTAGTCTTTGTGGTTCCAGGGTTCATGCCGAATTTACGCACACCCCCTCTATCCTCTTCTCGTCTCGTCCTTATCCCGAATCGCTTCCTTGGGGCTATGCGGGTGCATTAGTCAGGGCGGGGGTATGAGGGTGCGGTGTTGTCAGTGCAGGTTTTTAAATGCCGGATAGGCGGCGGGCTGGACCCTGAGGTTTTGTTGTTTCCTTTTTTTCCCTCGCGGGAGGCCTGCCAAGTCGAGACGTCTTGCTGATGCTATACGAGATAAGATCGCGGTGATAAAGGGTATCACGAAGGGGTCTGGATATCCGAGGTGAGTACGTGAGGTCGCTAAGAGATGGTTGGTGTCAAGATGAGCTGTTCATAAGCCCCAGTGTCGGAAGTGTGTATGTACGTAAACGTGTATCTGGACAACCGGTCAAGATAGCCGCATATGATTATGTTGAATTAGTCTCCTATTGACAGATCCATACTACTAGATCTCCAACTCCAAACCCAAACAACATCTTTCTTTTCCCCTCCCTTGCCCGAAGGGGAAGGAAACCTCCCCCCAACTCAAAGTCCAAAAGCAACCCGATACCACATATCATATCCGCGTGAAGAGGAGGAAAAACTTCTTACAAGCATCTTCTGTCCTCAGTGGGGCCGAGAGCGCTCCACCGCCCAGCTCAGCTCAGCTCAGCCCAGCCTCACCCGTTATGTTATCCCGCATTCCCAAATCAACCACTACATCCGCGGCAAGTAGTCTACACAGAGCAATCCATCATCTACCACTTCAAACGAGCTTACCCGGGTTATTAGACCCTTTTCCTCCTCCTCCGACATCAAGCATCTTCTCTACACTGGGGGTTATTAGACTCCCCCCTCTTCCTTCTTCCTCTCCTCCCACATCTCAAACCCCTTCTTCCTCCATCCCCCATATCTATCCTCTCTCCCCCCACCCCTATCCACCCTCCCACTCCCTTTCCTCAAAGAAAAAAAAAGACAACAAGAAAGAGAGAAAAAAAAAATGTGCACAACCGTAACCCTCAAACACACAACCTGCACACACACACTAACCATCCACCGCACCTGCGCCCGCCACCCACTCTGCGAACTCACCACGCAGGTGCAGCGTGAACGGGGAGGTGAGTGCTGGGAGTGTGATCCGGGGCAGGCGCCGCCCGAGGCGTTGTTTGGGGCGCGGAAGAAGGAGTGGGTGGAGAAGAAGGGGGGTGTGGGGTTTAGGGGGGTGGGGAGGGGGAGGACTGTTTGATTTGGGGAGGGTTGGATGGATATGGAGATGGAGATGGGGAAGGTTAGAGGAGTCTGTGATGGAGGGAGGGAGGGAGGGAGCAAAGGGGGTTGTAGCGTTTTTTTTGTGTGTGTGTGTTTATACCACACATACCACATTATCTGATTTTCCAATGTATCACGTGTGTATTGGGAATTCTGCGAGTTGGTTGTGTGCGCGTGTGTAAAGCATTATTAGGAATGATAACCAACATATCACATCAAGTAAGATTCAAAGCACAAAAGTTCGAATACCCAAGTTAAAACAATATAATATTTCTATTTCCCAGTACCCCCCATCCCCTATCCATATATCCCTCATATACCCATTTCTCTCATTCTCTCATTTTCATAGTTTTTCGTTTCTAAATCATATATGTTCATATGCCAACACATAAAAATCTATAAACATGCAAGGGAGTCAAGTGAACCCGAGCCAAAAAAAGGAATGTGAGAAGTGTAAAATAGACAAAAGAAAAAGAAAAGAAAAAACGCCGTGCCCAATGCCGCTGTGTGCATGACAATGTCAAACAAAGTCGCTAAGCTTATGTAATAGCAAAGAGAGCGCAGATACAGAAGAGAGAGAAAAGCAACAGTACAGTAAGTAGCAGCAATCTGACCAAGAAAAGAAAAAAACAACAAGCATTGTAAACAAGGTACGATGCGATGATGCAACAGTGTCTAAAGAGGCAAAAGAAACTGAGTGTACCACCCACTTCTCACACACTTGTGTCTCTCCAACTCACATGACCTAGTCGTCGTTATCACGCGACATGCCAGCCTGGCTTCCCTCAAAGTTCCTCACCTTTTGCGCATGATTAAAGCTAATCATACTACGCATCGGGTTCTTGCGTGCAGCACTGACCATGCTGGGGGAAGGAGGATGTCGGGATGCGCGCACGCTGCCGGTTCCGTACTGGACCTCATCGAACAAGTGATCGTACTGTCCTTGGGTGAGGCTATCCTTGCGAGACTTGCCGGATGAGGATGAGGATGATGTCTTGACGGGGCGTACGGTGGAGACCTCGCTGGGTTCGGATGCGTGAGCAGCTTTGGACTTGGAGGACCGGGAGGAACGGTGGGGACGCAGAGACTCATCATCTTCAGCCGAGTCGGGGGTCCTGTGGGAGCGAGAGCGATGAGAGCGCCTGGAAGATTTGCTGATCGTGGACTCGTCGTCATCAGCATGCTTTTTGCTGCGGTGGGTGGTCGAAGACTCGGCGTTCTCGGTGTGCTTCCTGCTACGGCGGCTGACAGAGGTTTCGGCATCGTCATTCTCCTTGCTCTTGTGACGGTGGGATCGGTGTCTGCGGCGTGGACCATCGCCAATCTGCGAGATGCTGTCACTGGGTACCACAGTGTCGAGATCGTCTTCAGACATGTCGTCAAAGTCGAAATCATCAATAAAGTCCTCGTCTTCTTCTTCTACCACCTCTTGGGTCTTGGCCTTGTCACGTTTGAAGAGATTGCTAACAATTGAAGCGGCCTTGGATGGAACCTTGGGGGGCACCTTGGATTCAGCTGGTGGGGGAGAAGCCTCACGCTCCCTACGACTGCTGCCGTGCTTGCTATGCGAGGACTTTGCTTTTGATCTGCTCGTGTGATGCGAACGAACACTACCCGCAGCGCTTTGCATATCCTCATCATCGGCGACAAAGGACGAGATGAAGGAACTGGCCGCAGCACTTGGAGCTGCGCTGTATGCCTTAGAGACGACACTGTGAGACTTGTGTGGTCGCGGTGGCTTCAAAGACGAAGGTGTAGGCTCTGGTCTGGCTGCCGACACTGTGCTCCTTGCCTGCTCCCTTGCCTGCTCAAGCATCAACAAGTCGGGGCTAGTGCTGGCACGGTCAGAGGCCCTAAGCCTTGAGGGAGCGGCTGAGGGAGCACGAGAGTAGGCCGGCGCATACTCAATCTCAAGCGGCTTTGCATACTCGAGGGCGCGAGCCTGGGCAAGGGCACTTGGGGCACCAAACTGGGAAGGCGAGTAGTAGTCGGCGGGGGCAGCCTCGATTTGGCGGGGGACCGATGACCTTGGGATCTGAGAGGCGCGTGAATAGGTAGACCGCGCGTCGTCGTTGTCATCGTTGTTGCGGTGTACTGATGGAGCAGGTTTTGGCGGAGCGGTCGTCTCAGGTGCGGGCTGTGCGGGCTGCGCTGGCTGAGCTGGCGGTTCGGGTTGTGGGGTTTGCTGGGGTGGTTCAGGCTGCGCCGGGGTCTGAGCGAAAAGAGTTGCCGCTGTCTTGACCGCGCTTTTGGCATCGAGGAAAGCGTTGAATTCGGCCTCTTTCTTTGCGCTGTCACGCTCGCTCCGGGCGAATGCATAGGCAACAGCAGCTCCTGCAGCGGCTCCAAGAAGTGCACCAAAGAGTTGCTTGCCGGCACCTTCACCGGACTCGGATTTGGCGGCCTGCTGCTGCTGCTGCTGCTGCTGAGGGGGGGAAGACATGACGTCGTCTGCTGAGAAGCTTCGGACTACCGTGGGTGGTTTTGCAACAGCTGGCTCGGCCTGTGGTGGTGCGGTAGTAGTCTGTGCGGTCCTCGAGGCAGATGTGTAAGTGTTGCTGGTAGAGGAGCTCTCACGGTAGGAAGTGGAGGTGGAAGTGGTGGTGGTTGTGGTGACTGTTCTTGACCACGTGATGATTCTGCTGTGCTGGTAAACGGTGCCGTCTTCTGCAATGTCGGGCCCGTTGCGGTAAACGGCCTCGATGCTGTTTCCGTCAAAGTCTAGTACTGCAGCGTTGAAGTGGCCAGTCTCAGCGCATCGAGTGGCTGGGCTTCCGTTGGGGCGACCGCCAGCTTTCAATGCCGCGGTGTAGAAGTTGCGGACCGCGGTTGTGCTGGGAGCGGTGAAGGCAATGTGTGCGGCACCAGCCTTTACGCTATTCAGGAGTTAGTTGCGGTGAACTTAGTAGACATGGGCTGATGAATTGTGGTTCGTACCCAGGCGTTTCTTGGCAGAGGAAGAAGTCGGCATTGTGAATACCTAGCCCGATCTGGTGGCCAGACTCTCCAATGTAGCGGTAGCCCAGGGGCTGGAGTGCGGAGAGAAAGAAGGATGTCGAGGTTGGAAGATGGGCGACTGTGAGGCCTATGTGGGCGACGGGCATTGCTGGGGGAAGGTTGTGTGGATATGAGAGTATGGATGTACACAGTGGGATGTAGAGTAGTGAGGGAGAAGGTGGGGGTTCAGAGTTTGGATGGTTCAATGGCAATGTTTTGGGTGATGGCAAGGCAAGTCGAGCATCTGTACCGGGTCGTGGTACGAGGTGGAGGTTTATATCACAAGTGACGCGGTGCCGGAGCCGTGTGTGGATGCGTGGTGGAGGGAGTATAGCACAGCGTCCGGGTCCGGTTGGCTGGTTGAGCGGAAAAGGCAGTGAGTGGTACAGGGCACGCACAGCTGCAGGCGGGAATCAGGGAGGCCGCTGTCAACAAGTTGAGATGCTGCCACATGTCCTGCGTCTGCAGGCTAACAAATTTGTAAAGGTAAGCGATGCAGCAGTGGCCGGTATTGGCTGCTGACCACCGGCCCGCAACCGCGAGTGGTTTAGGATGGCCGCACGCTTCACTACGCCCATGACGCTGCGCTGCAAATGCTTCTCTTCCTCTCCTAGTCGCTTGTCGCGTGCGGTCGACTATTTGCCGTCTGCGGTCTGGACACACCACCGCTCGCCGCACTGGGCGCTATTTGCTATGGTCTGACGTCGTAGGAGACGAAACGGGGCGGGCTCTGCTGTCTACATCCAAGGCCCAGAACGGCAGCCCTGGTGAGGCGGTCACGGGGTTGTCCTCACCGCGCCCTGGGGGTGGCTGGTGGCTGTCGCTGGCATCAAGCTGCCTTGTAGTCGTTGCTTTTGGCCATGTTCGCTGACCATCGTGGAAGATCGGCGATGCGGCTCCCGGCCTCTCCTCACCCAGCCCGTCACTCTCCCGCCGCATGCGCGCCGACGAGCCATCCATGCCGCCCGCGCTAGCCCCCAAACAGGCTTAGCCCCCCAGACATGTCATCGAGGGGTCAACGGCTCTCAGTGCGAACATGACGTGAAGGCGTCAACTTTTCTTTTCATTCGCCAGCAGTTACATTGCTGACACTCCTGATCATCGTGCTCGCCATGTCCATCGCCATCTATCTATACTACACACGTACACGTCCTGACAAAAAGGTGCCGCGATTACCTACTCCAACCCAATAAACAACCCACCCACTCAAGCAGAGCCCAATATCCAGCCACACATAAGCCCACTGCCAGCACACCACTCGGCCGACTGCGCCACACTAGCTACACACAAACAAACAAAAAATAAGTTTAAAAACCAAAGAAAAAAACACGAGGTGCGGGGCAGGTTGAGCTGCCCTGCCGTCTTCCAAAGAAGACTGATGTTTGTGCGTTGAGCCAGAGTAGTTGTTTTGTTGTAAAAAAACCTCAGGCACCCGCCCAAAATCACATGCAGCAAGCGTCCCGGCTGTTGATGTTGTAATCTAAGCCCCGAACTGCTTCTGCCCCGTATCACTTTTTCCTAGTCCTGCGGTAGGCCGGTCTCCAATCCGACTCGTCGACCGGTTTTTTTCTTTGTTGCATATGGGCATGTTGGCGTGTTGTCCATGGATAGGTCCCTCCTTTTTGGCTGGCCACTCATCTAGAAGATATTCCACACGTCCTCGGCCGCATGGCAGAACTTACTGCACGCAACGCTGGCACTGAGGTTGAACTGACTAATCGCAATGCTGTCGTCCTTGATGTCGTCGGCAAAGTCGTCGTTGCCCTTGGCCATGGCACCAACAAACACGGCAATGCTCTCGCCCTTGTTGAGGCTTCCAATGTAGTCGCTCACTCGCACCACCTCAGAGTCAAAGCTGAGCGTTACCTTTCGGCAGTTTGGTGGTAGGTGGTCTGTAATCGGGTTCTTGATCACCTCAATGAGCTTCTCTTGCGACGTAGTCGATCGGATCTGATGTCTGTGAAGCAGCTGCACCATGAGACCAGCAAATCGCTTAAACGTACGCGGAATGCGCACGGTAGGGCTGACCCGGATGAGTACGTTCTTGGATGTGTGGATGTAGATCTGAAGCCTGCCTGCCTTGTTGATTGGCGAGTCAAGTAGGGTGAGGAGACACTGCGTCGCCATGTTAGCTGATTAGCACCATTAGCCTCCTCTTGTACGCACTTGGTGTGTAATATCTGGCCGAGCCTCGCTAATGTCGCGCCCCATTTTCCGCATTACGCCAATGTGGTCGTCACTGTTGAGCAGGTTGTATTTATCCTCGCGCGCACCGGGTCCCCGGCCATTTCCATGTGATGCCTTGTAGGTCTCGAGCGTGGCGCTGCAGAGCACGACAATCAGCCGTTGTGTGTCCTTGTCGTTGGTGGGGATGGGAGCATGTTGCTCTGCCACCAGTCTCGGCAGCTCTGGGGGAGGCATCGATTGTGTTCCTACGGGTAGTACGGCAATATTAGCCTTGCCCTTGGTTAAGAAGCAGCAGCAGCACGAGGAAGAGGGGTAAGAGCAATCGGGGAGCAAACTGTCGACGTACTTGCGCGCTTCTTTGCCCGGTCGGGTGAGCCACGCGAGGAAGGTCTTTCGACTGGCGATTTGGGGCTTTCAATCTTCATGGGAGCCATGTTGAATTTATATGTTGAAACAAGCAAGTTCTGCTGCTGTGGGCGTATGTTACTGGTGGCGGCGGAGTAACTGTGGGAATGCGCCAACGCGGTCAGGTAGGAAAATGGGTCCTTTTATCGAGGTGTCTACAGGTCAGCAGATGTGAAAGCGATTACACAAACCAAGTTGTTTGTTTTATACACGTATGTCAAATGCAGATGAGATGGAGATAGAGTTCATATAACCACGCGTTCTTTTCTAGCAGTCTGTTGGTGAGGAGAACCTTTTCTCGCACGCGGCCAATCACAGCCGAGCCGAGCCGGCGCTTACGTGAGGACCTTTACTAAGCCCAACACGTGCTAGAAGCAGCAAAACTGCTCGCATCACCTGCATCTTCGGGAACACCTTACTATAGCACGATAGTGTTCGGCTCGACTTACTGGACTTCGCTGAATTTCCCTGGACTTGAGTGTCCTCGACCGGACTTTGGATAGACCAACGTAAATGTGTTGCAACCTACATCATCTACCCACAATTCTCCGAGGGAACCTACTACTACTGTACTACCCGACTCGGAGTTTGGTTTCCCATTTATCCTACCAATTACGCGCAGCGTCGGCGACCGATGCCCTAGGCAGACTGTGAGCCTAAGGCGAGCTGTCATTCCTGCCCCGGGGACGTTCGGGTCGACGACGGCGGTTAAAGCAGGTCGGGTTTAGAGCATACTATCGGTAGTAACCGACGTGGTGCGGGAAACTCGGACTTGATGGGATCCACTGGCGTGGGCCTTCGATGCAGAAGCCCTGCTGTGGGCCGGCTCGCAGTAATTATGCTTGGGCTGGGCATTGCAAGCTTCTGCAACGAGAGCGTCTCACCATGGTCTCTTGGCCCGCCTTGAATTTGAAACATCCGCCATATCGCACAATCGCCTCACGTTGGGCATGTCGCCATACGCAAGGCGTATGGCTTCTGAGGTAAACATCATGCGAGCGGCCAAGATTTCCAAGAGGTCAGCTCATGGGCGAAACGACGTGGGTTTGGCTGACGCGCCGTTGCCTTGTGCCTGTCAGTGGAGATACATGAACGCTAGCTGTCGCACTCTCGCGATACTATCTCGCAGCTGCCCATCAAACATCACGTTCACTTATCTTTGATTCTCCATCACATCGCCGGCGATATCTTTTTATTACCTTCTCTTCACTGGCAGCCGGCTGTCCATATTCCCCGATTATAATCACGAGCTTTGCCGTTGTCCCTGCAAGCCCCCACGTCAGTCTAAGCCAAATCTGTCCGACACCAACAAAAAAGTCCCCGACAACTACTCCTCTCACAATGAGTTTCTCGTGGCTCGCACCAATTCTCACACCCACTGCGCTACGCTCAGTAGAAGCAGACGGCCGACCAGTCATTACACTGTTCCTTGTCATCTTCGGCCTCTCTGTTCTCGGCGCGATCATCTGGTATGTCCACTTTGTGACATCCAAAATGTACCCGAAGAAGAAGGAAGCGAAGAAGGGAAAGATGCTCGGCTTTATCAAGCGGTAGAGCGGACAAAGCAATCAGACAACAAAAAAAAGAAGAAGGGTCCGGTCTAAGCATCCCAAGCTTCGCTCTGATCGACCCTCCCCACACGTACATTTGTCATCCTCGTGGCTGCAGGGTCCCACGGCTACTACAGCGATTTTCATTTTCAAATACCCCCCCCTGGAGTGTCAACACGCGCATATCTCTCCGTCGAGTCTTTTTCTTTTTCAGCAGACATATCTTCCGTCATCTCCGACTACTTTTTCTCCGGTGCGACAAAATATCTTCCGACTGGCGTATAAAAACTGCGTTGCGTGTGTCAAAATACGAGTTGGATGCAGACAGTCAAGCAGGCATCAAGACTACGTTGTACCTTGTTGCAAAATGTCTTGTGATACTTTCAATATAATATATTTTTTTTCATGTTCTCAACATACTTTGGTTCCCATGGCACTACGTGAGGACAAAGAAATACAAATCCGGCTTGATACCTATCGCCCACTGTACATGTGCAAGTATTTCCCAAGTAATACAAAAAAGAGCATTGTCAACTCAGCATCCAGTCTCAAAACAAACATGTCATAACCTCTACAATCTCCACCCCCTTTCCCTCTACCGTTCAAAAAATCCCCAATCACCACCGGGCGCTTCGCGACGGCATCGGCGCAGACTTGGCGTTAGAGTTAGCGCAGCAATGGGGGGAGAAGCAAAGCAAAGCAAAAGCCAATTACTCGTTTCTATCCAGTCAAACCATATTTTGAACTGTTGACATTCCTGACATGTTACACTTGTATACATACTGGGGGGTTGGAAGCGAGTCACTCGAGAAGTTTTGCATGTGCATGTAAGATTAGGCTTTTGGTGGAGAAGGGGGGGGGGGGGCAAACGGTGGCGTATCGATGGTTTGTCCAAGGTCTGATTTCAAGCATGTAGATGGGTTTGTGAGGATTTGTAGCCGCGGGGAGAGAGAGAAAGGGGATGGCATCTTACGTTAGTAATGCTGGCGGGTGATTCAACGAGTGTGTAGTAGTGAACATAGCACAATTACCTATGCCTCAATCTTTCACTATCCAGTATCCGCGCAAGTAGTCCATGCTTCCTCACAGCAGCCACAATGCCAACACCGGTGTCAGAACAGGGTAAACACAATGATCCCATCAGCGCACGACCACGTTTCGCCAACCCGTTCGCTTGCATACATGCTAGGTCCAACGCAAACTCGAAGGAGCATACGCGCAGTTTTTTTTTCTAGCGCGGGCACACGGAATTGAGGGGTCTGGTGCAACGAAAGCAATGCCGTTAATGCCGTTTTTTTTCTGCTCCCCACCCCCCCCCGTCGAGTCGGAGAAAGGCTGGGAAAAAGAGCGGGCGTAACTAGTAGACGGATGTTGCAAAAACTGTGGCAGAGCAGGTGTGGCGGAAGGGCGCAAAAGAAAAAAGTGGAGAGTTTCGGGACCAAGGATTTCCGCAAGTAGACGGTTTCTTCATGCTTTGATGGGAGGGAGAGAGACCTGTCAGTGTTTTGGAGGTGCGTCTTTGGTTGTTCTCTTTCAATGCTCTACTGGTAGTTTGGTAGGAGTGGTGTTTGGGGGAGTTCCAAGACTGGAAATGTTTGGGTGGAGAAGAGAGGGGGGATATGCTGTTAGGTCGGATATAGTTGCTTGGAATTGTGAAGTCAAAAGGTAGTGCCGCAGTACGGCCGGTGAAACATGCAAAACATAGCGGATCGGCGTGTAGGAGTCGGGGTTTGGTGATGGTTGATGATGCCCGCTGTGCTGGGTGTGGGCCGTTGCAGACGTGGGTAGTATGTAATCGCATACGCCTGCTCGAACAAGTCCATGCTAGCCACAAGTACTTTGCGTAATGTATCGTCGAGTATGTGTAAGTAATGGACCGAGGCTATATTATGGAGTCGAGACGACTAGTCCCCGCTGTAAGAGCCAGATGGTGTTAGTAGGTGGCCTGGGGCATCCCGCCGCGATACGACGCTTCAGCCAAGGCATCCATCTCTTAACATGAGCTGTCATTGTAGCCAAATCGGACCATTCTGAGAGCCCACCAGAAAGCTTGTGTTTTCGTATAGATACATGTACAAGAGACTCGGGCCAGAAGCGTCGGAACTGATGGAGTCAAAGGGCTGGTGGTTATGCGTCGGCAGTTGAGGCTCGCCCGCTTGGCCGATCAGGGGCGCCACATCGAGCCGCCGGGCTCTAACGCTGTGTGTTTTAGCTTTTGGCCCCAAAACGCCTCTCAAACGTCCCCCTTCAGCCTTTTCCCATGCCAAAGACGAAGATTCATGGCCGCCCCGGTTTCAGACAACCCGCTTGGCATCTCCTGCACTCGAATCCGTCCATAGTCGCTCTCCAATTGGCTAGGCTGCCCGTTCGCGACGCCTGCGATATGCCAGCACCGTGCTACGTCGCAACAGAGGCCATTCAAAGTGGTTCGACTTCTGCTACCGTTTCGCCCTGTTGGTCCCAAAGGGCCCTGCGAATCCCCATTCATTGCCAGCGTCTGACTAACTGACTGAGACCCCATTACCCACTTGCTGCTGGCTCTGTCGACATGACCTGACCTACCCCATCCCCGTCGTTGCCGCTTTGTCCCTCTTTTTGCTACCAGCCGCCACACACTGCTGGCTTATAGACTTTTGTTTCCCCGACTCGCCCCTAGACTCACCCGACTTCATGCCGGTTCTTCCTTAGCCGCGTCATCCAACGCCTCTCTGCGACCTCTCTTCTCTTCTTTTCGTGCGGGCACTTTTAGTACGTAGTCGTGTTGTTGTTGTTGTCGCTGGCTGGACCTCGCAAAGACTAATGATATGCGCTTCCAGATTACTTAGACTCTCTTTGAATTTACAAATTCTCCACTCGGCCACATTCAGCAGGTCTGAAGCCCATCGGCATCCACCGACAGGCGCTCTACGGTTACTGCACTCTCGCTCCACATAGTAGTCATGTCCTTCACTACCAGTCTAACCGGCCGCGAGCGGTCAAGATGGCCGCCCCTTACCCGCATGCTCATGTCTGGCGAGATGTCAGAGGAAAGGGCGCGGGAGTTGACACGGAAAGAAAAGTTTGACGTCTGGATGGTCAACGAGGGTTACCGAAGATTGTGAGCGCTACTCTGCAAGCCGATTGGACAACTTGACTAATAACGATCAGCTTCGTCTTTACTTTTGCCATTCTCCACGTCATGGTCTTCGTCTTTGGTATGATGAACTACGGACTAAAGGTAGGCATTTCTGTTCTGGACTTCTGCATACTGCGCTCACACAACACTCTAGGACAACGTCATCGCAGTGAGACAAACCTTTGGTCTAACCTACCCCATCGCTCGTTCAGCAGCTCTGGTCCTCCACGTCGATGTCGCTTTTATCCTGTTCCCAGTATGCAGGAACCTAATTTCCATGGCTCGTCGTACGCCTCTGAACGACGTAATCCCCTTTGACAAGAACATCACCTTCCACAAGCTTGTTGCTTGGTCCATTGTCTTCTTCTCCTGGGTCCACACCATTGCCCATTGGAACAATCTTGCCCGGTTCTCGGCCGTCAACAATCTCGGATTCATGGGTTTCATCCTCGCCAACCTTGCTACTGGTCCCGGTTGGAGCGGTTATGTCATGTTGCTCTGTTTGATGGCCATTGCGCTCACGGCAGCGGAAAAGGCTCGTCGCGCAAACTTTGAGCGTTTCTGGTACATGCATCACCTCTTCATCGTCTTCTTCATCTTCTGGTCCATTCACGGAGCCTTTTGCATGATTCAGCCCGACTTTGCGCCTTTCTGCGACGGTATCGGTGTCTTTTGGGAGTACTGGATGTACGGTGGATTTGCGTACCTCGCTGAGCGTATCGCGCGTGAGGTCAGGGGACGACACAAGACGTACATTTCCAAGGTCATTCAGCACCCTAGCAACGTTTGCGAGGTTCAAATCAAGAAGGAGCATACCACGACCCGTGCTGGACAGTACATCTTCTTGTGCTGCCCTGAAATCTCCATCTGGCAATATCACCCCTTCACGCTTACTAGCGCCCCCGAGGAAGACTACATCTCCGTTCACATCCGTATGGTCGGTAACTTCACCAAAGCATTCGGACAAGCCCTTGGCTGCAGCACAGAGAAGAAGCCCGCTGGTGAAAAGGGTGAAAAAGGCGTCTCAAGCGAGGAGATTGCTCTGCGCCAGATTCTCCCCCGTGTCTACATTGACGGTCCTTTTGGTTCCGCCTCTGAGGATGTGTTTAAGTTCGAAGTCGCCGTCCTCTGTGGTGCCGGTATCGGTGTCACACCCTTCGCCTCCATCCTCAAGAGTATCTGGTACCGCATGAACTACCCCCAAGGCTCGCGCACACGCCTCCGAAAAGTATACTTCTTCTGGATTTGCAGAGATTTCGGTTCGTTCGAGTGGTTCCGATCGTTGCTGCTTGCCATTGAGGCTCAAGATGTTGATGATCACATTGAGATTCACACTGTAAGTTCTAATCCTCACTTCACAAGCTGTTCAAGATACTAATGAAGATCTAGTACCTCACCGCAAAGATCAAAGCAGACGACGCAACAAACATCATGATCAACGACGCAAACGCCGAACAAGACGCCATCACCGGTCTCCGTGCCCCCACAAACTTCGGTCGTCCAAACTGGGACATGATCTTCAAGTCCATCCGCAAAATCCACTCCCCCGCCGAGGCCGGTGTCTTCTTCTGCGGTCCCAAGGGTCTCGGTTCCACCCTCCACGTCAAGTGCAACATGTACTCCGAGCCTGGCTTCAGTTTCGTATGGGGTAAGGAGAACTTCTAAGTCTTCGTGTACCACAAACTCGCATCCAAGGAAGAGACGATTTTGGGATGGAAGGCAGTATGTGTTGGAGGAGGAGGAGGAGGGAGAAAAGAGCAAAGTGGATTCGAGATACCATAACCCTTTATTTTTGCCTTTTTTATTTACGCGTTAAACACCTTTGGGAAGCGAATTTCTTGCAACCTTTATCTTATTATCCGTTGTATATATAGTAATTCGCTCATCTGGCATCACTATCACCCCCTTATTTCCCTGTTGTCGTCCGCTTTTTTTTTTGTTTTGTTCTTTTGTCATGTTTAAAGACTTCACTCGCAGCTGCAAGTCAGCTTTGCGAATCAAATGTTCATTTAATGACCCCATCCTTAGCAAAAACCAAAAAATGGACATATAGACATTCATACCTACTATTCACATGCATAGTTTAGAGTACATTAATCATGCACCATCTACATAGATCCTTCTAGTTAAAAACGAAAAAGGGGCAATAAATAGACTGTATTGATATTGAAGCCTCGCTATAAGATATTATACCTACGAGATCTATATCAAAACAGCCCTTTCATTATACGCGCCGAGGACCCGAGCCACACGCCCCCCCCCCCCCCCCCCCCCCCCCTCGTCGCCACTGCAACAGAAAAACAATTCCTAGGCATCTCATTCCCCTTATATCAGGACGCGCCTGGGGCACGAATCACGCCACAAGGCTCGCCGTTCATGCGGCGCTGAGTATGCCAAGACACACTTCGAAACAGCGTACGCCGCAACTTTTTTCTGCCCTTTCCCTCGCTACTTACTCTCGAGGTGGGCACTAAGATGGCGGGTATTCCCGGGGGGAAAACTATGGTACCTTACATACGAGCCTCCCCCTTGTCTCCCTAACTCCCCTACCCTTCCCCTGCCCGACCCTCACCGTCTCCATTTTTTCTCTTCCCCCTACCGACACCGACACCCCCGCCCCGACGTCCTTCTCAAACCAGCGTTTCCAAGCCCGAAGCTACTGAGTCTCTTTTCTTTCGTTACTGCGAACAAGGGGGTGGGTGCTAGAAGGGGAATAAAGTGGGGCTCTAAACGCGGACGGTGTGACGCAAAGGAACGATGGTCAAGCTTTCTGTGTCTCGGGAGCCAAGAGGCTTGGGAGCAGGTCCATGGGATATTTGCATTGGGATGTTTGGGGAATGTTCGATGTCATATCGGTTGCTTTTTGACAAGGGAGTGGGACTCCGGGGGGCTTGGTGGTGGGTATTGCTCGTTTAGAAGAAGAGGAGGGGGCTTCACAAGGATTACTGCATTTTGAGTGCCTGGAACTAGAGTGGGGTTTTCCAGCCTGATGCTTTCCAACTGGTGATGTCTATGAGGCCGGTGAGTTCTTTGACTCCGGGCTGGATTCCTTGGCCGACGGTTTTGTCGTGGGCTCCTATCACCCAGACGTTGTCTTTTCGTGAGAATTCCCTTGTGCGGAGCATGGTGTTGACTGCTTGCTCGGGATCCACGTGCATGCAGCCTTTTGAATAAGGCGGGCGAGCAGTGCGGTTTGGATCTTGGAGGACGTTGACGTGGTGGAAGCAGTCGCCGCCCATGAGTACAAACGAACTTTCCTCGTCCCCAGAGCCAGAAGTTGTTCTCACTAGCATCATCTGGTGCCCTGGTGAATGTCCCGGTGCATCGACAATGTACGCTGCTCCATCGCCAAAAACATCGTACGCTCGCTCAAAAGCACCCAGACGTATCCACTCTGGTTTCTTTAAATCAACAGCAGCATACTTTCCTTCTTTCATTCCTTGCACAACCTGGCCTGCTCTCTTGTCTCCGGTATCTCGGAGTAGGTCATCAGGTATATAGCACTCTACAACCTTTCTGCTCCCATCCACAGGCAGCGTATCACTTAGCGTCGGTGCCCTCTCCTGAGCGGGATAACCCGGACGTGCATATGTACAACACGTAGGTCCAACCCACAACTCTGCGCCTTCGAACCCGCCTTTTGCACCGTCACCAATGTGATCGAAATGCATATGCGAGAAGATAACAGCCTTGACTTTTTCTGGTTGCTGCTCAGATGAACCATGTTCTCTGAGAATATCCTCGGGAGACTTGGGCTCGCATTTGAAGACTGGAAGTACAGTTTCCTTAATGAGTGGGGGTTGATTTTCAAGGTCTGGCCGTATGCCGAGGTCGAACATGTACTTTGTTCCAGATGCTATATGCTCAATCAGGAAGACATAATCCGGAGCATAATATGTTTTTCGCTCCTCTTTTGATACTTCGGATCCCGAGGGGTCATTGGGCTTGTCCGAGTCCGGAAGCAGGACTAGGTCGTAGGGAATGTAGAGGCCGCCGGCTTGGATAAGGTGGACTTTACATGTTGCGTCTGAGTGGGGTATGGGGTGCCATGTGATTTTCGGATATGTCCCTGCCATTGTGGTAGTTTGGAGTTGTGAAGAATCTGGAAATTGATGCTTGCTATGTGGTGTGGTTTTGGTCTTTGATAAGATGAGTGTAGTAGGCTCGATCAATAAGCTCATGTACTACTGCAGGCAAGTTTATGACGTCACATGTATCTTACAGCAACTTTGATAAAGATAGTGCGAGCTTACGTTGGAACTACATTGTGATCCTTGAACCCGCAGTTGGAATATTACCAACATAGTCCCTGAATATACAATGCACGTTCTGCTACCCATGTGGGTACATGTTGTCGCTCCTGCATGTTCGTACCACACTTTTCGTATTCCAAAAGCAGCAACTTACCTCTTCGATCTGCCTATTAGTCACTCAATGCTGGCCGGATGACTTTCCGCACGTCTCATTCTAATAGATTGGAAGAAGAGTGGGTGGATGAGAAGACTAGTCTGACGCGCGAGCGACGCACAGCCATGAGCCTTTTCCTTTTCTCATTGCCCTTTATCTCACCCTGCATTGATTGATTTCTTACAGGAAATTAGTGCAGAAAAACCTACGAGAATGCGATGATTTATGGATCCAGCAAGATGATCATGGACTTCGTGATCTCTGTTCTGTGAACCTTAAATTATTCATTATATGTGTGTAGTTACTCAGTGATAAAATATAGCCACATGTAAGCAACCCAGATAACCCACAAGTAGATCTTACTCTGGGTATCTAGTTACACTAAACTATCCTTGGGATAATCACCACCCCACAGCTCTATACGCCGATATTTCGTACATCACTTCTTCTTCCCCTTGGAAGGCATAAAGCGCTCAAGATTCTCTTCCAGATAGCCGTTTTCAGCTAGCATCTCCAGCCATTTTTTGATGACTGGACCGGAATCATAGCGCCGTTGTGTAGCCTTTACGTCTTCTTCTGCCTCATTCTGCATCTCCATCATAATTTGTGTACCGTCATCGTTGGCTTGAATAACTAGTTGCTGACGCCGTGCAAGAACTTGCTGCGTGTCTTCATTGTCAATGGCCTCCTTGAGTGCCTCAGGCATAGGATTATCAGCGAGATACGACTCAAGACCAAGCATGCAAGGGCTGGGTGTTTGCTCAGCTGCACTGACGAGGTGTCTCCAGTCTTGTGATGTTGACTGGGAGAGGTGGTCGAGGCGTGCTTCGACATGTGCCAGAGTGTTGATCGTAAGACTGGCACGCTTGCGTAAGGGTATTAGAGGGGATTGTGTCAGCGCTATAACACCATAGTCGTCGTCACCTGCTGCCATAAGGGCGGCAATTGTGTCCGAAACTGACTCTAGCCACGTCTCTCCTTGTTCTGGCTTGAAGGAACCCACACATGTTGGGTACTTGTCGAAGCCATCTAGCTTCCAGACTTCATTACCAACAGGAACGAAAGCAATGTAGTGGTGTGCATTATCCTCGACTCTCTCCTCACTATCGTCTGTAGCTACCGAGTCGGCAGAAGCTCGCCGTGACTTTGTCCCTCTCTTTCTTGGCTTATTCCTTTCAACCAGTTGTGTTTCGAGACGCCTGGCACGCTTGACTTTGTGACTGAGATGCTTGTCGCCTTCTAGGATATCCATCTTCTTGGCAAAAGAATTGTGAATTCTCTTGACAAAATCAAAACTTGCAAATGCTTCGCCGCGCTGATACGGCGTGAAATCTTTGGTGAATTCTTTGAATTGCTGTAGATGCTCCCCAATAGAAACCTCTGTGGTCTGGTTCATGAGAATATTTATCATGGCCAGCGTTGCACAACTGTCCTGGGCCGGTAATTGGTTGGCAAACCAAATTCTATCGGAGCACTCGTTTTGTTGATTCTCGTTACCAAACTGACGGTAGTGGAATAGCAAAATGAAACCATAGATTGGTTGGGGAATATTTTCGCGGATGAATTGCTGGTCCATGCTGAAGACTTCGCGAACGGTCACGCCTTCAACGCCCATTTCGCGGAGGATGACGGAGAAACACGCGGGCTCGCTTTCGATTTCACAGAAGCCTTGCCAGGTCTCTTTGTCAAAGGCAGTGGCGGGCATGTCTGGAGGGCTTGGAAAGACCGGCTTAATTGCGAGGCCATCCTCCGGCGCTGAGGGTGATGGCGAGGCTTTGGATCTCTTGCTGTCGGGCTCGGAATTTGACGGCTCAGGCGGACTTCGCTTCCTGGCATTGGGTGAAGCTGCTTTGGAAGGCTTCACCAAAGCTTCGGGGTCTGCGGAAATTTGAGGTGTTGACGCGCCACTCTCCTCTTGCATGATTTTAGAATCAGTGACGTTCACTGCATTTGCTGAATCGTTGCCGGGTATCGCTTGCTCCTGAGCATGGCCTTGGGTTGTTGCTAAGACATCATGGCCATTTGTCGGCTGACGGCAATGTAACTGCGCCATGGCGAGCGGTTCGAGTGAGAAAGCTTGTGAGTGAGATGAAAATGTGTTGTATCTTGGGTCAGAGTAGACGAGGCTCACGTGTACGCGTGGAGATTGGGTGGGTGGAGAGAAGGAAAGTAGAAGAGCATGGCGACAGGATCCGCGGCTTACACAAAACTCTACTCGACAGCTTGTGGCGTATTACAACAATAATAAGCGATGAATGAATGTACCGCTAGATAGTGAATGTGGAGTAACACAACAAGAGCACATAGGCAATGATGATGCTAGACAGATGGCACGTGACCGACAGCTCGGGGTTCCACAGCTCTGATTGGCTGACCAGGACAGCGCAGTCCGCATCATCCTTGTCGCGCCTGTCGCGTAGATGTCAAGTAAATGTTTTGTTTGCCAGTCTCACGTCGCCTAGGGAGAGCAACCGTCGACAAGCACCCCAACTCCGCAAAGAATACCGGCCGATTCCATCTCCGCCGTCGCATTTTCCGGCCCATGAACACGACATCGGTCAAGACTCTACTCCTGGTGCGATGAACGGCACACCAGCCCGGCGAGGCGTGGGCGGCTTCCCACAGACACCACACAACAACGCCAACGCCAACAGGTCTCCCGGCCTGCAAAGCCCAGAAGCATCCTCTCCGCGGCCAAACATTCGATCGCCGCTTCCCGATCTCCCAAAAGCCCCTCCGCAGCCGACCTCAGGGCCCCTCATACCCTCGGACATTCTCGATCCTGCCCAGCAGCGCTTTTATGTCTTCGCTGTCTATATCGCCCTATGGGCATACCGGTCATACGACTTCTATACGTTAGCGCTCGAGGACGATGAGTCGCTGTGGTTGTGTCTGAAATGGTGCTTCTTTGACGTGCTATTCATGTTCGGCGTACCGCTGCTCGAGATTCCCTGGCTGGAATGGGGCAATGGTGCTGCTTTTCTCCTATTCGTAATGCATGCCGGAATCGACGTCATGCTCATGTTCAGAATTGGTATACCCGTACAAGCTTGGTTCATGGGATTGATTGGTTTCCTGTGGGATAGCGAACTGGCCATTAGCGAACGGAGCGTCAAGCCTGGTGCAATCATACACAATGCCTCCCTAATTCTCGGAAAGCAGATTGTCAACATCTTGCCCGAAGGATCTGCCATCCTGAACCCGGAAAGACAGTCTTTCTGTCTCAGCTCAACCATCTCGCAACTCGACATTCCTATCAGGATTAACCAGACCGAGCCTCACGAAATGGAACTCCTGCGCATTGACATCGATACCAACATGAACGAGACTATCACAGTCAAGAAGAGTGAGCTGAAGGGAATGATGAAAAAGGCAAGAAAGGCGGTCAAGAACGCCAACCCCGATGACCCGCTCACATTGACCTACACCATCAAGAAGCCAGGCGTATATCTTTTGAAGAAGGTTACGGATCAGTCGAAGCTCCAGGTGCGACCGCGCTCAACCAACGCTGTGGTGACTACCTGCCCACAAGCTCGAGTCAAACCGACTGGTAACAACAGATGCCGAAGCGATCTATCCAATGTTTCGCTGGAAGTCGAGGGCACTCCGCCGCTTAGCGTCAAGTACCGCCTGACAGTAAACGGGAAACCTCGAGGTGGATCCCAGTTTCAGAACTTGCAGCCAGAGGACGTTATCTCGCCTCTGTCCAGGCACACATCACAAGCATTGGTAAAGAATGGACGCGAAGACATTTCCTGGGCTCGCTCGCAAAAAGTTCTGGTACCTTTGAATGAAACCCTTACGAACAGCGGTTCGTGGGAGTACGAGATTGAAGAGGTACAGGATGGATTGGGCAATTTCGTCAGCTACGTGAACGTCGATGACGAGGATAGACCGAAACCCAAGGTTGCCGGTATTCGTCAAATGTTCGAGGTTCACGAGCGACCTACGGCCTTCCTCAAGGGATGTAGCCCGCAAAACCCTCTCCGCGTGCCCAAGGGTAACGCCGCCCGCCTACCAGTCCATTACGCTTCAACCGGCAAGAATCCCATTGACACTGCGCACACGGTCGAGTATCTTTTCACACCCCAGGAGAACATCATCGCCGACGGTTATCATAGCCCGGATGCCGTCCTACAGAAGCAAGTCATGCGAAAGGGAGAACAGCCCACCATCTCGGCAGCAGGTCTCTACACGATCAAGTCTGTAGCATCCGAGTTCTGCGATGGTGAAGTCTTTGAGCCTACCTCGTGTCTGCTCCAAAACCCACCTGAGCCGGATATGACATTGGACAGCGAAGACATTATCGACAAGTGCGCTGGTAACCCAATTGGTCTCCGTGTTGGTCTCGATTTCGTAGGAAGCCCACCTTTCACACTCACCTACTACGAAAAGAAGGACAATGGAAGAGAGATCAGAAAGACACCTTTGCAAATTTCCAGTCTTCGCAGCACAATCGATCTCACCCCGCAAGATGCTGGTCACTACGAATACATCTTTAAGACTATTAGCGACTCTGTCTACCCGGAGAGGCCCCTCAACAACATTAGACTTCAGCAAGATGTGAAGCCATCTGCACAAGCACACTTTATTGAGAGCAGAAGGCCCAAACAGGCTTGTATCGATGATATTGCGGAGTTCGACGTTGGGTTCGTTGGAGAGGCACCCTGGAAACTGGAATACGAGATTGTTCACAACGGCAAGCGTACAAGGCGCTCTATCGAAACCGAAAACGCACACTACACTATTCGAACCGACAAGCTTAGCAGCGGTGGAGAGTACGTTGTGGCATTGACCAGTGTTACCGATAAAGCCAAATGCAAAGAAGTTCTCAAGGAAGAAGCTAGGGTTAATGTACGACATGAGCGACCCAAGGCTTACTTCGGTCACATTGAGGGCAAGCAGTCGGTACTGGCACTGGAAAGTCGGCAGGTTGGATTACCACTTCGCTTTACTGGAAACGGTCCTTGGTCGCTCAAGTACGAGAACTTGAAGACCAAGGAAGTCAAACGAGAGTCTTTCCAGAACCCCAACTCGTGGCTTGATGTCAAGACGGATGGCACATATCAACTTATTTCAGTCAGGGACTCTATCTGTCCAGGTCTGATTGATGAGTCGGCGGATCAATTCCATGTTTCTTGGGTGGCTCGACCCTCGCTCAGCGTTCCCGAAAAGAGCGCCATTCTTGATGGAACCAAATACATCAAAGAGCCCGTTTGTGAAGGCGATGAGGATGCATTTGACGTCTCCCTGACTGGTGAGTACTCTGCTCTACCATTGACTATCATCATACTGACTATATTATAGGTAACCCTCCCTTTGACATTTCTTACCGGCAGGAGTACAAGGACAAGAAGGGCAAGACAGCCTCCGTTAGTGAGAAGGATCTTCACACTGCAGGTGGCTTCGCTTCTATACGATCGGAAACCTCCAAGGCTGGTACTTATGAGTACACTTTCTTGAAGCTTGCCGACTCTCGCTATGACCATTCGAAGAAGCATTTCTCCCCCGTCACTATCCAGCAAACCGTCCACTCACGACCGAGTGCGCGCTTCGACAAGCCTGGAAAGACGTACAGTTACTGCTCCCGAGAATCAGAGGGAGAAGAGGTCATCCCCATCACTTTGGAGGGCGTCGCACCCTTCTACCTCGAGGTTGAGATCAAGCACCAGGGTACACCCAAACCGGAGATCAGCATTCACAAGAACATTCCTACGAACAAGTACGATCTCAAGATTGAGCACCGTAAGATGCATCTAGGCCACTCGTCCATCTCTATCCGCAAGGTTCGCGACTCGCGCGGATGTACCCTCAAGCCCCCACCAGGCGGTCCCCGTGTCCAGATCAGCGTGCACGATGCCCCGACGGCCACACCTCTGGAAGACCGCCAGGATTTCTGCGTCGGCGAGCGCCTCTCGTTCGCGCTTGGTGGCCAATCCCCCTTTACAGTCTTCTACACATTCGAGAAGCAAGAACGAAAGGCATCCAACCCAGGCACCACCTTCCGCCGTCTGGCCGAGCTTCCCGGAACCTTCACTATCACCGGTCTCCGCGACTCCGCGTCAGAATGTCTCGCCAGTCTGGACCTCACCAAGACCATCCACCCCATCCCCTCTGTGCGCCTCTCGGGCGGCCAAGTCACCGAAGTCGACATCCACGAGGGCGGCGGCACCGATCTCGAATTCCAGTTCTGGGGTACCCCACCCTTTGAATTCACTTATACCCGCAGTACCAATGCCAACAAAGGAAGAAAGAGCAAGGTGCTAGAGATTCGGACGGAAGTTAGCCACGAAATGACAATGAGTATCCCTGTTCAGGAAGAGGGTACGTATGAGGTTGTTTCGATTAAGGATCGCTGGTGTAGTTTTGCCAGACCGGGCGAGGGCGTTGATGGAAAGAGTGGGGGACAGAAGATGTTGACGTATTGAGAAGTCAAGTGAAGGACATGAATGGGGTTGCGGAGAGATGGGGAATGAACTTTTTTTTTGCATTTATGGGCGTTTGGAAAGTTTGAGCTCTTTTCGTGTGGAAGCGTCTTATGTCTTTTTTTTTCATTTGTCTGATTGATTGGTTGATTGATTGACTGATTACTTGTGTGCGAAACATATATTGCAGAGGTGAAGAACTGTGTTCGTTTGGCCTATGCAAAGATTAAAGAGGGGGTAAGCTCGTTAATACCAAGAATCAGAGTTTTTTTTCAATATCATTCAAATCAACAGCATGGAAGATACAGATGTGTTTGTGTATGCGTAGTTACGTGTGAATTGAGAATTTCCATGGGGGTGTAAAAGTTCGGTGGTATCACTACAATTTCCTCCATTCCTTTTTCCAATTCCTCTTCCCCCTTGTATTCAAATCAAAAACCCCCCTTAGAATTCTCGTTTCAACAGTTAGCTGTACTACGAACTAACGACTTGGCTCCGACTCGCGGTCTGATCCCTCAAAAAGGCCTCTACATCCTTGTTGCTCGTAGCATCAATCTGACGATCGATTTCTTTTTCCTCGGGAGTCTTTTCTCGGGCCGGCTCCGCAGGCTTATCTTGCTCCTTGCCGTTGACGACGCTGGCTACGACTGAGGCAGCCGAAGTGGCGGTGGAAGTGACTACGGCGGAGGCTGATGCGGCGGCGGATTTAGCTTGGTCTAGGTAACTGGGGGCCGCGGGTGGTTGTGGATCGGGGAGGGGTACCTCTTTGGGAGCCTGGCCAATGGTGCGGGTTTCGACGCTGACGCTCTTGTCACCGTGGCCATGGTCGATGGTTGCGGCGTCGGGGGTACCCTCTGCCAATTGTCCCGAGGCGTGCGTGTGGCTTTGTTGCTCAAAGCGAGGTTCTGAGGTGCCGGAGCGGATGGGCAGGGTTGTGGTGGTGGGTGAAGTGGTTGTGGTTGGACTTTCGGGTTCTGAAGGTGGGGTGTCTACGTCTGGCACATCGCTATCTGGGGGGTGGGTAGCTGTTCCCGTTGTTGTGAGGGGATCTCCAATCTCCGCTACAGGTGTAGGTGGAATCACATCGCCTTGTCTGTAGCCCACGGGGTTAGGGATGGTGAAGATGAGCTCGTGTCTCTGTGCGCCGCCCTCAGTGCCAACGCCCCAAGCCTCCATTGCTCCGTCTTTTCCATCTTCCCACTTTAGTGGTCCAATTGGGAACGTCTTACGTCCATTCTGTATGTTTGGCTTCTCCCACTTCATTTGCGCCTCAATGGTCGGTTCCAGGTTGGGCAATTGGCCCCACTCAAAGTCGAGGCCGCCGCCGTACTTCTTAGGAATGTTGTCGTGGTCGATATATTGGGATAGTGTGGAGTATACATTCGACGGGGAAAGGATGAAGATTTTGGATACCGTGATGGGATCAAACCATCGCTTGACCCAGCCCCAGACGGTGGGGAAGAAGCTAGGCGCGCCAACAATCTAATAGTCTGTCAGTCTTGCTTGAGTGATCGGGTATACATTTGTGTACACATACAAATATCCTGTCGAGTGTCTCTGGGTAATGTGCTGTGGCTAGGACGGAAGCGTCCTGCATGTGTCCTTTGAGATTCCAAAACTGCTTCAGACCAACATTACTGATATCCACAATGTTGTTACTCTGCGAAATGGGAGTCTCCGGGTAGGCGCGAGGCACCATGGAGCACAATGGTGAGTAGAACCTTGTAAGGGATTCATAGAGGGCGAAGAGGCGCAGATTCTTGGTTGGAACGTTGGGAAGGGTGGTCTTTGACTTTGCGAGTAGCTTTTCGTATGCAGAGATATTCTTGGAATTGAGCGGGGCGACTTCGAAGAGGAAGAGGGGAATGCCGCGCTTGTCACGTCGGCCAAGCCATTGCGGATACTGGGTGAGCTTGTCAGAGAGGTGAGCATTTGGTGGGTCTGGGGATCGGTACCAGACGACGTGTCTGCTCGTACTCCTCAACATCAATGGTGTTGAAGATCTCGCTCAGCTTGTTCTCCTTGCGCCAATCTTCAGTGTCCTTGAACTGCTTGAAGGCTTCTTGGGGAACAAAACGACGTGCGCGCAAGTAGCGCCTGTTCCTGGTCAGCGCCCCACTAATCTTGTCGCGATTTACTAGAGTTTTGCACGCACAGTAAAGTCTCGTCGTCATGGCTTGCATGTTTCTGCCCGACTGCAGGCGTGTAGTAGCCAGCCTTCTCGCAGATGGCCTTGAACTCGACAAGCTGGGACTGTTGATTCTCCGAAAGATGGGACAAATGGCCGGCAGGGTATTGCATCGACTCAACTCTGCTTAGCTCGGCCATGGTGAAGGATGAAGAAGCAGGGTGGAATTAAAGGAATACAGGAGAGTCGGGAGGGGGAAGAGGGGAGCAGTAAGATGAGATGCGCGCTTCTAGGGTGTCATGTTGTTTAATGCAGTGCGGCGGTGCGTCAAAAGCAGTGACATCAACTGTGGCTACGGTACATAGTACACCGGTCGGGCCTCTCGGAACGCGGGAATCGGAACCCATCGCGCGCCCTGCCGGACTAAACGTGGACGACCTTTGTGCCGTTTCCTACCAAGTACTAATACCGCGAGTTGTTGTGCTTGTGCTTCAAGTATGACAGCTGTGTCCGGATCGTGCGTCGGCAGCATTGTTCGCAAAGTTGTCTTGCAGGCGTGGGGCTTTCGTTTGGGTACGAATCCAGCCAGGCCCAACTGGTTGTGACCACTGATCATTCGCCTGTCAGCAACCATCATCAAGATTTTTGATTGTTCATCGCACCGAACGAGTCTAGTCTGCGGATGTCAAGGCTCAGATGTCAGACAAGGTGCGGATGTAAGTATGGCGCTATTTCCGTCCTCCGCCTCCGCCTCCGTACGAAACATTCGTCTTGGCCCCAGCACATATACCGACAGGCACACTACTACTAACTTCACACTACTCCCGTCAGTTCTGTACCGCGGAAGGGAATGCTAGAACAGTGAAGTGCAGTATCGCAACATGGCTGCCGAGGCTGGTTGATAAGCGATAAGCGAAGTCAGTATGCGATGCCATCATCGTCGCCGCCCCAGCCATGCCTCAACATTGACGCAATCCGGCGCGAAGACTTGATCACCACTTGCCGCCGTCGCCCCAAGCCCGTCACTAATATCGCATGGCCGCCAGATTCTCATCTCTCACGCTTTCATAGCCCTCTGCCTGCGCGCCTGCGCTGACTTGATTTACCCCGCGGCTCATCATGGCGCGTCCCTGCTTCACTAATCTGCCGACGGAGATTCTCGAGGCCATATTCCTGAATCTGGATCCTCACTCTCTCGTCGCTGTATCGCAGACGAACAGGCTCATCAAGCGGCTCACAACCGATGCGCCCATCATCTGGCGTCACCTTTGCAAGACGCAGTTCAAAACATGGGATTCTCGCCACAACATCGCCGCAAAGTTTGCCGCGCCCTTGTCCGACGTAGATTGGCGCGCCTTGTACATGACTAAACACACAATTAACCGCCGTACAAGAGAACTGCTCAATCACATCATCGCCACTCAGCACGGGCGCATCCGCTGCATCAACGACATTGCAGACTATGGGTACGACGCAAAAGAGACACTGCTCAAAGAATGCGCCTGTCCAGACGATGCCGAAGATGTGCTGGCAAGAAGATACTATGCGAATGCCGTCCTGGAGCGCATACATCGTGAAGTCGCCATCAAGGTATGGACTAGTCTGCATGATGGAAATGACGTACCCATCGAGAGAGCTCTAGGCGCATACGATGTGTTTGCCAGAGTTGGTGAAGAGGTTGATGTTGATGTCGTCGCGAACGACATCGGCGAACTAGCTGACGGCCTGCTGCAAGAATACCCAAACTTCCGTGACTGGAGTCCACGCGACAAGGCTTATACCCTAGCCTCATTCCTTCGGGATCGCGGATTCAACGGTGTTCCCGATGCTTCATACCGTGCGCTGCGGAACTCGTTCATCGGATTCGTACTGCGCTCGGCTGCCCATGAGTCACTTCCTCTGATCTCTGTAGCCATATACTGTGCGATAGCCCGACGCGTTGGCCTCGATGCGCGGCCCTGTGGCTTCCTCTTTCATGTCTACACTCTTGTGTACGCACCCAAGAACTATGATCTTAATGGAAAGTACAAGCCTACCAGCTCCAGTGAACGCGAATACATGTACCTGGATCCTTTCCGCTCTACGTCAGAAGTGCGACAGGGCGACTTGCAGCGCACACTACGGAACATGGGTGTCCCGAGTAGCGAACATCAAAGTTTCCTGAGCGATACTAACACAAGAGAAATGGTTCTGCGTACAGCACGCAACATCATGAACTCTGTGCAAATGATTCGCGAAACCGAGGCCGGAATGGGTACCATCCAATCGTCATGGATAAACGCCAATCCCGACATGGACAATGCCTTTTACGCAACCATATGGGCTATGTTGCTCCTTGGACCAAATGATGACACCTCCAATATAGGACACACCACCATTCGGCGCCGCCAGTACCTGCCTTATCTGCTCGAGCACTTCCAGATGCATTACCCGTGGGATGTTACCCTGCTATCACGCTACGTTATCCCCATGTTCTACAATCAACTCGAAGGGCACCGGTTATTGTCCTTTGTGCAGAACATGCATCAAATGGATGCCATACGCAAACCCAGAGTCACCCGTTCCGAACGTACGCGGAACGTTTCCTTCAAAGTCGGCCAGCTGTTTCAACACAAGCGGTATGGTTACGAGGGCGTCATTACCGGATGGGATGTGGTGTGTGACGCAAACGAAGACTGGATTCAGAACACGCGCGTTGATTCCCTGCCAAATGGTAGGAACCAGGCTTTCTATCACGTCCTGTAAGACTTGCTCGGCTTTTCTTCGATTTTGGGAACTCTGCTGACCAAGATGTAGTGTCTGCGACAAGTCAGTTCGCTACGTTGCCGCTGAGAACATTCAACCCGTCAGTGAAGACACATATCCTTCAGAAGCGTTGCTGAAGCTCGCTGGACGACACTTCAAACGCTGGGATGATGAGCACCACTGCTTTGTAAGTAACGTACGTGATGAATATCCTCACGACTAGGAAAGCCGGAGCTTGAATCTGTCTTTGTGTACTATTAGCTTTGGACTGGTGGACCTACTAAACTTGACGTTCAGAAGGCGATTGATCAGACTGTAAGATAATGTTGACTACGTGTTATGCGTGCTTTTAAGTTCGATACTCCCCTCAAGGCAACGGTGTTTGCGGTTTGGATTAATTCTTGTTTTGCTATAAATACCATGTATTTTATTGTTCATCCTGAGACAGAGTAAGCGAGAAGGAATCAGATAGTTTTCGTCTAGAAGATGAAACTGATAACAAATACCCCGAAAAAACAATGCTTATCCGTTCTCGAACAAAAGTGACATGAAACAAGCAGTTGCGAATGTAACAGTAATCTAGCTAGCAACTTGGTAAATACCCGAGTTCCTAATCTTGCTCAAACTATGTAGCAATGCTGCCCAAATGTCCATCATTCTACTCGTGCGAACTCCCAGAAAGAAATATGCAAAAAGAGAGACTGAAGCACGTCCAGACTAGACCTCTCACATACCAAATGCACCTCTGACCTCACTATTCAAAATCCAATAGTACAAAACACTAAACAACGCGTCACTAGTATTACCCGCTGAAGAAAAACCCCCGACACCAAAACCCATCCATCCATCTCGATCTCTATCCCTCGTTCCAGACTCCGACCTCGACTTCGATCTCGACCTCCTGTCCAAACCCTGCATAATCTTCACCCTTCAGCTCCCTCCAGAACAACCCCCAATATCCGCCAACCCAAACATCACCATTCATCTAACCCAACCAACCAATCACATCCCCTCGATCACCCAAACCCCACCCCACCCC